>NC_092053.1:59264669-59441896 GCF_003086295.3 Arachis hypogaea | reverse complement strand
AATCCCTGTGGGATCGACCTCACTCCCGTGAGTTTTTATTACTTGATACGACCCGGTACACTTGCCGGTTAGTTTGGGTGTTTTGGTAGAATTCGTTTCTCACCAAAATATCTCATCAAGTTTTTGGCGCCGTTGCCGGGGATTGATTAGATTGACAATGATTAAGCGAGGTGGTAATCTAGATCAAGCACTTTTTCTTTATTTTTCTTTAACTTTTGATTAACCCCTAACTGTTTGAATTTTGTTTAAACTAAACTTCATTCTAGCAGTAGAGTGAAGTAATCTTGCTGGTGTTTCTTTGTCTTGTTTGTATGTCAGGTATAAGAGATCCCTTTTATCTGAAGGACAAGAACTCTAGAAGGTAAGAAGAGCCGAAAGAGGAAAAGTATTGTTGGAGAAGAAGAATCTGAGGAAGAATACCACGAGATGGAAGGAGATACATCTAATCCAGGAGAAGGAGTTAATAATCCACCACAACAGAGGAGAGTATTGGCTTCCTATACTTTTGCAAATGCTAGACATTGTGGAAGCAGCATTCTCACCCCTAATGTCAATGCAAATAACTTTGAACTGAAGCCACAACTCATCACATTGGTCCAGAACAACTGCTCATTTGGAGGAGGACCATTGGAGGATCCAAATCAACATCTATCTACCTTCTTGAGGATCTGTGACACTGTCAAATCCAATGGTGTGAATCCTGAAACTTACAAGCTTCTGCTGTTCCCGTTCTCATTAAGGGATAAGGCTGCACAATGGCTTGAAACTTTTCCCCAAGCAAGTATCACTAGTTGGGATGACTTGGTGACTAATTCTAGCCAATTCTATCACCCAGAGAGTCATCAGGCTGAAAACGAGGTGCAGACATTCACACAATTAGATGCTGAATCCTTGTATGAAGCATGGGAGAGGTACAAAGCCTTAATCAGAAATGCCTCCAGAGATGTTCAATGAATGGGATGTGCTGCAAAATTTCTATGAGGCCTGACATTGAAATCTCAGGAAGCATTAGATCATTCTGCTGGAGGTTCACTACAACTAATGAAAACTGCTGAGGAAGCTCAGAATCTTGTGGACATGGTGGCCAACAATCAATATTTCTTTGCTCATCAAAGAAGCCGCCAATCATCACAAAGAAGAGGAGTAATGGAACTAGACGGAGTGGATTCAATCCTAGCTCAAAACAAGATGATGCAACAGCAATTTCAACAACAATTTGAGCAAATGGCTAAGAGGATTGATAGTCTCCAAGTTGCAGCGGTCAACATTAGCCAACCATCAACCACATGGGGACAGAGTGAAGAGACTCAAGCGGAGCAACAGCAAGAACAAGTCCAGTACATGCACAACCAAAATTCTGGGCCAAATGAAGTATATGGTGACACTTACAACCCTTCTTGGAAGAACCACCCAAACCTTAGGTGGGGAGACAATCACAACCAAAATCAACAACCATGGCAGAGAAACTCAAACCAAAACACTTTAAGAAACAACCAAAACCACAATCAGCAGCAAACCAACCAAAACCCCTACAGAAAACCTCAAAACAACTACTCCAACCCCAACCATTACCAATCTAATAACCAACCCACCAACCAAAATGCCTACCATCCACCATCCACATTTCACAACCCACCACAAGCATCACCTGAATCTCAAAGACTCACCAACTTGGAAACCTTGATAGACAAAATGTGGAAACACCAAGAAATGACAACCAAGAACCATGAAGCCTCCATGAAGAGCCTAGAGAGGCAAATTGGGCAAATCTCCAAACAGATTTCTGTTGAGAAATCTTCAAGCTCACTGCCGAGTGACACAATCCCAAATCCTAAGGAAGAATGCAAGGCAATACAACTGAGGAGTGGAAGAGTCTTGGTGAAAAATGAAGAAGCAACCAAGAAGCCAAAGGAAAGTGACAAGAAACAAGCCGAAGAAGAGAAAGTCAATGACAAGAAGGAGACAGCAAGCAAGCCAACTCAGAATCAAGTTCAAGAAAAAGAAGATCAGCCACAAAAATCAAGAAAGGGAAAGGAAGTAATTGAAGGGCCAACTAAGGACCAAATGCAGGGAAATAACTTCACTCCTCCCTTGCCATACCCTCAGAGGTTCAACAAAGAGATTAATGACAAGCATTTTCACAAATTCCTTGAGATTTTTAAGAAGCTGGAAATCAACATTCCCTTGGCCGAAGCACTTGAGCAAATGCCTCTGTATTCCAAGTTTCTGAAGGATCTTATCAACAAGAAAAGAAGTTGGCTTGAAAGGGAAACCATATTACTCACAGAGGAATGCAGTGCTGTGATCCAACGGGGTATTCCACCAAAACTTAAGGATCCGGGAAGCTTTGTAGTCTCATGCACTATTGGCAAGATAATTCTCAACAAGGCCCTCTGTGACCTGGGTGCCAGCATCAACTTAATGCCTCTCTCAATGATGAGAAAACTTGCCATAGAAGAACTTAAACCCACCAGGATGTCACTAGTCATGGCTGACAGATCAATCAAGACACCTAATGGAATTGTGGAGAATCTGTTAGTAAAGATTGGGGAGTTTATCTTCCCAGCAGATTTTGTAATTTTGGATACTGAAGAAGAAGGAAACGACTCAATCATTCTGGGAAGGCCATTTCTACACACAGCAAGGGCCATCATTGATGTTGAAAAAGGAGAAATGACCTTCAGGGTCCATAATGAACAAATGATTATAAATGTGTTCAAATCAATGCAAAACGCTCCTGAGCAAGAAGATTATGTGAGAGTGGAGATGATAGATAGTTTGGTGGAAGAAACTTTGGAAGAAAATTTTCAAGAGCAAGAAGGAAATCAAGAAACAACAGAGGAACAAGTGGCTGAGACCTTTGCTGAGCAATATGAAAGGCAAGATAAGAAAGAAGATGTACGAAGACAAGAATTGAAACCTTTACCCACCCATCTCAAATATGCATTCCTTGGCACATCGGAGAGCTTCCCAGTAATCATTAATTCATCCCTGTCAAAGAAGGAAGAAGGAGAACTTCTTGATGTACTCAAAGCTCACAAAGATGCTTTAGGATGGACCATTGATGATTTGAAGGGAATCAGCCCTGCAGTATGTATGCATAAGATCCTCTTGGAAGATAATTCCAAACCAGTGGTTCAACCACAAAGAAGGCTAAATCCTACAATGAAGGAAGTTGTCCAGAAGGAAGTAATAAAGTTGTGGAATGCAGGGATAATATTCCCAATATCTGACAGCCCATGGGTAAGCCCAGTTCAAGTTGTACCAAAGAAGGGAGGGATGACAGTCATCACTAATGAGAAGAATGAGTTGATCCCTACTAGAACAGTGACTGGGTGGAGAATGTGCATAGACTATAGAAGATTGAATGATGCCACCAGGAAGGATCATTTCCCTCTCCCATTCATTGATCAGATGCTGGAAAGGTTAGCCGGCCATGCCTATTACTGTTTCTTGGACGGATATTCTGGGTATAATCAAATCGTGGTAGACCCCAAGGACCAAGAGAAAACAGCCTTCACATGTCCATTTGGAGTTTTTGCGTATAGGCGGATGCCTTTTGGGCTATGCAACGCCCCTGCCACATTTCAAAGGTGTATGCTCTCCATTTTTTCTGATATGGTCGAAAAATTTTTAGAAGTCTTCATGGATGACTTCTCTGTTTTTGGTGATAATTTCAATGCTTGCCTAAACCATTTAACTCTTGTCTTGAAACGGTGCCAAGAAACTAATTTGGTTTTAAACTGGGAGAAGTGCCATTTTATGGTACCCGAAGGAATTGTTCTTGGCCATAAAGTCTCAAGAAAAGGGATAGAGGTTGATAAGGCAAAGGTTGAGATTATAGAAAAACTCCCTCCACCAATTAATGTGAAATCTGTTAGAAGTTTCTTGGGGCATGCTGGATTTTACAGAAGGTTTATCAAGGACTTTTCAAAATAGCCAAACCTTTAAGTAATCTGTTAATACTTGATAACCCTTTTGTTTTTGATGAAAACTGTCAGCATGCATTTGAAACTTTAAAAAATAAACTCACAACAGCACCAATAATCACACCCCCAGATTGGGGATTACCTTTTGAACTCATGTGTGATGCAAGTGACATTGCAATTGGTGCTGTACTTGGGCAAAAGAAGGGGAATTTGCATCATGTCATATATTACGCAAGTAAAGTGTTGAATGAGGCCCAAAGAAATTACACTACAACAGAAAAAGAGTTGCTAGCTGTAGTCTATGCATTTGATAAGTTTAGATCATATCTGATAGGATCGAAGGTTGTAGTTTACACTGATCATGCTGCACTTAAGTATTTGATGTCAAAACAGGATGCTAAACCAAGACTCATCAGGTGGATACTGCTCCTACAAGAATTTGACATTGAAATAAGAGATAGGAAGGGCACTGAAAATCAGGTCGCTGATCATCTGTCAAGACTACCACATGAAACAAATCAAAAAGCATCCCAGCCAATAAATGAAAGCTTCCCAGATGAGCACCTTCTGCAGATCCAGCAAGCACCTTGGTTTGCTGACATAGCAAATTACAAAGTGGGAAGGAAGATACCGCAAGAATTCTCTAAGCAACAAGTGAAGAAGTTGATTAAAGAAGCAAGGAAATTTTCATGGGATGAACCCTTCTTATTCAAGAGATGCTCTGATGGAGTGATCAGGAGGTGTATTCCTGAAAGTGAAGTGAGGGACATCTTGTGGCATTGTCATGGTTCAGCTTATGGTGGACACTTTGGCCCAGAAAAAACAGCCGCAAAAATACTACAGAGTGGCTTCTATTGGCCAACTATTTTCAAGGATGCCAGAGAATATGTACACCAATGTAATGAATGCCAGAAAGCAGGAGGATTAACAAGAAGAAATGAGATGCCTCAAAATTTTATCTTGGAATTAGAATTGTTCGATCTGTGGGGAATTGATTTCATGGGGCCTTTTCCTCCTTCCTATTCTTTTAGATACATCCTGGTAGCAGTGGAATATGTCTCAAAATGGGTAGAAGCTATAGCCACAACCACCTGTGATGCACAGATCGTCCTCCAATTCCTCAAAAAGCACATCTTCACTAGGTTTGGAGTGCCCAAAAGTCTTATTAGTGATGGTGGTAGTCACTTTTGCAACAAACAAATGGAGAAACTCCTTCACAAATATGGAGTAATTCACAAAGTAGCCACACCCTACCACCCTCAGACTAACGGCCAAGCTGAACTTGCAAATAGAGAATTAAAGAAGATCCTAGAGAAAACAGTGGGAATCACAAGAAAGGATTGGGCTAGAAAGCTAGAGGATGCACTGTGGGCATATAGGACAGCTTTTAAAACTCCTATTGGCAAGTCACCCTTTCAGCTATTGTATGGCAAATCCTGCCACCTCCCTGTAGAGCTTGAACACAGAGCTTTTTGGGCCACTAAACTCCTCAACCTTGATCCCCAAGCTGCAGGAGAAAAAAGGTTGTTACAACTAAATGAACTGGATGAATTCAGACTGGAAGCTTATGAAAATGCGAAGATATACAAGGAGAAAGCTAAGAAGTGGCATGACAAGAAGATCACAAAGAAGGAATTCAAGCCTGGACAACAAGTACTCCTGTATAATTCAAGGCTTAAAATCTTCCCTGGCAAACTGAAGTCTAAGTGGACTGGCCCATACTTGGTGACAAAGATTTTTCCCTACGGGAATATTGAACTACTAGATGAGGCAACAAAGAATCAATTCACTGTGAATGGTCACAGAGCAAAGTTGTACTTGGGAGGACAATGGGTTAAGGAAAAAGAGGTTCAACACCTACAGCCCTCTTGAAAAGAATTGAAAGATGTCAAGCTAGTGACAATAAAAGAGCGCTTGTTGGGAGGCAACCCAACCGGAGGTACTTTTCTTTTCATAATTAGTTCAATAAAAAGGTTAAATGAGTGGTATGTATTGCAAGGAGCTAAGTTTGGTGTTTCACATCAAAACATATTAAGGGAGAATAAAGGATTCTAAGTTTGGTGTTCCACCAAAATCTTACTTAAAAGCACATTCTCACTTTCTATATAAAGAGTTACCAGCTCCAAGCAATCTGACAAATCATTTAAGCATTGTCTGTTTCTAGTTTTCAATTCTATTACCTTTAGCAAAGAATTAAGCTTTCAACATATGGTTATGGATAAGAAACATGGCAAGAGACTAAGTTTGGTGTTCACCCACCAAAGTAAGTTCAAACGCTTACAAGAAAGTCTTGCACACTAACAAATCACATAAGGGCTTGAGAAACAAGCAACTTCCATTAACACTGCAGAAAATCAATCACTCTTCTGGGAGGACTACTCACCATTAGCTGAGATGAAAGAAGAAGGAACCACCAAGAGGTTGTATTGTCATTTAACTCCATCAGTATTGAATTGCTCTAATTTGGAAGTATGAATAAGCCCATTTTAACAGAAACTGTTAGTATAGTATGCATCAATTATGTTTTAGTAGGCTAGTTTATGTGTTGGCTTGTGTGTTCATTTTCACTTGACAAGAAGCATATGTTGTCCCCTGCATCTTTTAATTCAATAAAAGAACAGTTTGAATGTGAAGAATAATAGTCTCTGTTAGTTAGAAGTGGAATAAAAGTAAGTGGTGGTGTGTGTGACTGTATAATAACTCACTTTAGTGAATAAAGAGCCAGGATGTCTCCTTCTAAGTAGAGAGTGGCCTACTGTCTATGAATCTCAATTGAATGAATTCCTTGGTTAGAAAGAAAAACAAAAAGAAAGAAAGAACAAAGAGAGCCAAAAAGTGGCAAAACAAAAGAAAAACGAAAAGAAAGAAAGCTGGACACCAATAGCTTGAACTTGAAATATATGCCTGTGATGTTTTTGTACTAGGATCTGCTTGGATTAGTAAGCTCTTAGGAGTGCCTCAACACTTGGTGACTTGGGTTAACTAACCCGGGATCATCAGCTGACAATCCACTATCAAGAGCAACCTAACTACAAAGCATTTAGTAGCCCAAAGAGGTGCTGGGCATCAATGTTTTAAGAAGGAATGTGAGCCAAGTGTCTATGGTGAATAATGTGTCAAGTATAAAGAAAAGAAAATGAACTTGCTACACATGACACTCAAATAAAGCTTTGAATAAAGTAATACCAAGGATAAAGGAATAATGAGAGGTCATAGCAGTATGTCACTTGAAGCTTGAAGGAGACTTTCTAGGCCTAGGAGTCAATAAGAAGTGAGCATTTGCATATCCACATAAAACCCCATGAACTATCAATAACACTTGCTAGCATGAACTTCCTCTTCCATTTCATTCTTTCTTCTTAATAATTCATTTCTTGCTTGGGGACAAGCAAGCTTTAAGTTTGGTGTTGTGATGACAAGTCATCTTAGCCCATTTTAGCTAGTCTTTTTCTTTTGTTTTCATTAGAATTATGCACTTTCTTGAGCTACAAGCAAGCTAATTGAGTAGATTTCATGTTTCCCTTGATTGAACCAACCATATGTGAATTCATGCCATTTCATGAGGTTTTGGCTATATTGTTGCATATTGTGGAAGATTGAATACCTCATGATTTTGAGCAAACTTTGATTAGTTTGGTTGATCAATGATAGGTGAAGAAGGCTTGGAGAAAGGTTGAAGCAAAGAGGAATGGCTAGGAGTGAAGAGAGGACAATGGAATAATGAAATTGAACCGGACATGAAGTTAGCCCCAACGTTAGCCCCCTAACTTGGAGGCTAACGTTGGGCATGAATACTCTATTGAGCAACGTAGCCTAACTTGGAGCTAACGTTGCCAGACATTGAAGGGCCAACGTTAGCTCCAACGTTAGCCCCCTAACTGGAGGCTAACGTTGGAACTGAGAGTTTCTCCCCTGGGCACCAACGTTTGCGCCAACGTTAGCCCCCTAACTTGGAGGCTAACGTTGGCACATAAACACAAAGGGGGAGGCCAACGTTTGCGCCAACGTTAGCCCCTAACTTGGAGGCTAACGTTGGCGCCACTACAAAAGCAAGGCCAACGTTAGGGTCAAAGTTAGACCCCTAACGTTGGCACCAACGTCCAAACCAGGGAATTTGCTTGCTGATATGAAAAGTTAGGGTCAAAGTTAGACCCCTAACTTTGCCCTAACGTTGAGACCAACTTGGCTAACTTCATTTCCGGTTCAATTGGTTCACTTCGTTCTTCTTCAATCTTCAAGAGCAATCAACCAAGGCCTCTTTCAACCCAATTCCACCAAGAACAAAGGCCCAACTCAAGGCTTGAAGATCATTTTGGAAAGTGTATAAATAGGATAGAATTCAAGTTATTGAGGGAGCTTTCTTTTAGAATTTTCAATATAGTTTTTGGGAAGCTTTTGTTACTGAGTGAACTTGAATTTCTTTGTTTCCTTTTACTTCATTTCATTTTACATTTGTCTTGGATCTTGGATTGGAGAATTGAAGAAATTCTGTTTCAATCTCAATCTTGGATCTCTCTGTTTCTTTACTGTTAATTGATTTCATTTCCGGTTCATTGTTCTTCATCTCTTTTCTTTGCAATTTACAATTTCCTTGCTATTTTCTTGTTGGATCTAGGAAGGCATTGAGATCTAGACTTGGTTTTCTAGTCTCTGGGTCCTGAGATCTGAATTTCTCATTTCAATTCCCTGTTTATTGCTTTTTTTGTTCATTTACTTTACTGCTTCAAGATCCGGTTCAATCCCAATTCCCTTTCCTCTTCTGTTTGATGCAATTTAGTTTTTCCTTGTTTAAATTCTGCAAATCCACATCCCAATCCCCTTTACATTTCAAGCAATTTACATTCTTGCACTTTAAGATTCCGCAATTTACATTTCTTGCACTTTAAGTTTCTGCATTTAATTTCTTGTTCTTTAAGTTTCAGCAATTTATTTCTGTTCTCTTTACTTCATGCAATTTACATTCTGCAAGTCACACAATCATCAACCAAACTTGATTCGCTTGACTAAATCAACCACTAAACTAAAATTGCTCAATCCTTCAATCCCTGTGGGATCGACCTCACTCCCGTGAGTTTTTATTACTTGATACGACCCGGTACACTTGCCGGTTGGATTTGATGTTTGGTAGAGATTCGTTTCTCACCAAAATATCTCATCAAGTTTTTGGCGCCGTTGCCGGGGATTGATTAGATTGACAATGATTAAGCGAGGTGGTAATCTAGATCAAGCACTTTTTCTTTAATTTCTACTAAACCCACTAACTGTTTGAATTTTGCTTAAGCAACTAAACTTCATTCTAGCAGTAGATTGAAGTGTCACTGGTTGTGTGCTCTTATGTTCTGTTGTATGTCAGGTACAAGAAGAGCCATACCCATTTTCATGAACAAGACGAAAGAACTCTCAGGAGGTTAAGAAGAGCCGAAAGAGGGAAAAGTATTGTTGGAGAAGAAGAATCAGACGAAGAATTCCACGAGATGGAAGGAGATACATCTAATCCAGGAGAAGGAGTCAATAATCCACCACAACAGAGGAGAGTATTGGCTTCCTATACTTTGCAAATGCTAGACATTGTGGAAGTAGCATTCTCACCCCTAATGTCAATGCAAATAACTTTGAACTGAAGCCACAACTCATCACATTGGTCCAGAACAATTGCTCATTTGGGGAGGACCATTGGAGGATCCAAATCAACATCTATCTACCTTCTTAGGATCTGTGACACTGTCAAATCCAATGGCGTGAATCCTGAAACTTACAAGCTTCTGCTGTTCCCGTTCTCATTAAGGGATAAGGCTGCACAATGGCTTGAAACTTTTCCCCAAGAAGTATCACTAGTTGGGATGACTTGGTGACTAAATTTCTAGCTAAATTCTATCCACCCCAAGAGTCATCAGGCTGAAAACCGAGGTGCAGACATTCACACAATTAGATGCTGAATCCTTGTATGAAGCATGGGAGAGGTACAAAGCCTTAATCAGAAAGTGCCTCCAGAGATGTTCAATGAATGGGACGTGCTGCAAAATTTCTATGAAGGCCTGACATTGAAATCTCAGGAGCATTAGATCATTCTGCTGGAGGTTCACTACAACTAATGAAAACTGCTGAGGAAGCTCAGAATCTTGTGGATATGGTGGCCAACAACCAATATTTCTTTGCTCATCAAAGAAGCCGCCAACCTCACAAAGAAGAGGAGTAATGGAACTAGAAGGAGTGGATCAATCCTAGCTCAAAACAAGATGATGCAACAGCAATTTCAACAACAATTTGAGCAAATGGCTAAGAGGATTGATAGTCTCCAAGTTGCAGCAGTCAACACTAGCCAACCATCAACCACATGGGGACAGAGTGAAGAACTCAAGAGAACAACAACAAGAGCAAGTTCAGTATATGCACAACCAAGGACCAAATGAAGTGTATGGTGATACATACAATCCATCCTGGAAGAACCACCCAAACCTCAGATGGGGAGATAACCATACCCAAAACAACAACCATGGCAGAGAAACTCAAACCAACACAACCAAGAAACAACCAAAATCACAACCAGCAGCAAACTAACCAAAACCCCTACAGAAAACCTCAAAACAACTACCCAACCCAACCAATACCAATCTAATAACCAACCCACCAACCAAAATGCCTACCATCCACCACCCACATCTCATAACCCACCTCAAGTATCACCTGAAGCCAAAGAATCACTCACTTGGAGCCATTATAGACAAAATGTGAAACACCAAGAAATGATAGCCAAGAATCAGGAAGCCTCATAAAGAGCCTAGAGAGACAGATGGGGCAAATCTCCAAGCAAGTTCTGTTGAGAGACCTTCCAACTCACTGCCAGTGACACAATCCAAATCCCAAGGAAGAATGCAAGGCAATACAACTAGGAGTGGAAGAGCATTGACAAGCAACAATGACAACAAGGAAGCAAGCAGAAAACATCAAAGAACAACAGAGGATGAGAATCAAACAAAGGCAGATGAGGATAAGGAGCAAGATGTGATGCCAAACAAAGACACTGAGAAACTCAAGAGAAGAACAACCAGCCACATAGCTCAAGGGAAGTAACTCAGGGCAGCAACAAAGAGGAAAAAGTGTCACACCTCCACTGCCTTACCCTCAGAGGTTCAACAAAGAGATTAATGACAAGCATTTTCACAAATTCCTTGAGATTTTTAAGAAGCTGGAAATCAACATTCCCTTGGCCGAAGCACTTGAGCAAATGCCTCTGTATTCCAAGTTTCTGAAGGATCTTATCAACAAGAAAAGAAGTTGGCTTGAAAGGGAAACCATATTACTCACAGAGGAATGCAGTGCTGTGATCCAACGGGGTATTCCACCAAAACTTAAGGATCCGGGAAGCTTTGTAGTTCATGCACTATTGGCAAGATAATTCTCAACAAGGCCCTCTGTGACCTGGGTGCCAGCATCAACTTAATGCCTCTCTCAATGATGAGAAAACTTGCCATAGAAGAACTTAAACCCACCAGGATGTCCTAGTCATGGCTGACAGATCAATCAAGACACCTAATGGAATTGTGGAGAATCTGTTAGTAAAGATTGGGGAGTTTATCTTCCCAGCAGATTTTGTAATTTTGGATACTGAAGAAGAAGGAAACGACTCAATCATTCTGGGAAGGCCATTTCTACACACAGCAAGGGCCATCATTGATGTTGAAAAAGGAGAAATGACCTTCAGGGTCCATAATGAACAAATGATTATAAATGTGTTCAAATCAATGCAAAACGCTCCTGAGCAAGAAGATTATGTGAGAGTGGATATGATAGATAGTTTGGTGGAAGAAACTTTGGAAGAAAATTTTCAAGAGCAAGAAGGAAATCAAGAAACAACAGAGGAACAAGTGGCTGAACCTTTACTGAGCAATATGAAAGGCAAGATAAGAAAGAAGATGTACGAAGACAAGAATTGAAACCTTTACCCACCCATCTCAAATATGCATTCCTTGGCACATCGGAGAGCTTCCCAGTAATCATTAATTCATCCCTGTCAAAGAAGGAAGAAGGAGAACTTCTTGATGTACTCAAAGCTCACAAAGATGCTTTAGGATGGACCATTGATGATCTGAAGGGAATCAGCCCTGCAGTATGTATGCATAAGATCCTCTTGGAAGATAATTCCAAACCAGTGGTTCAACCACAAAGAAGACTAAATCCTACAATGAAGGAAGTTGTCCAGAAGGAAGTAATGAAGTTGTGGAATGCAGGGATAATATTCCCAATATCTGACAGCCCATGGGTAAGCCCGGTTCAAGTTGTACCAAAGAAGGGAGGGATGACAGTCATCACTAATGAGAAGAATGAGTTGATCCCTACTAGAACAGTGACTGGGTGGAGAATGTGCATAGACTATAGAAGATTGAATGATGCCACCAGGAAGGATCATTTCCCTCTCCCATTCATTGATCAGATGCTGGAAAGGTTAGCCGGCCATGCCTATTACTGTTTTTGGACGGATATTCTGGGTATAATCAAATCGTGGTAGACCCCAAGGACCAAGAGAAAACTGCCTTCACATGTCCATTTGGAGTTTTTGCGTATAGGAGGATGCCTTTTGGGCTCTGCAACGCCCCTGCCACATTTCAAAGGTGTATGCTCTCCATTTTTTCTGATATGGTCGAAAAATTTTTAGAAGTCTTCATGGATGACTTCTCTGTTTTTGGTGATAATTTCAATACTTGCCTAAACCATTTAACTCTTGTCTTGAAACGGTGCCAAGAAACTAATTTGGTTTTAAACTGGGAGAAATGCCATTTTATGGTACCCGAAGGAATTGTTCTTGGCCATAAAGTCTCAAGAAAAGGGATAGAGGTTGATAAGGCAAAGGTTGAGATTATAGAAAGACTCCCTCCACCAATTAATGTGAAATCTGTTAGAAGTTTCTTGGGGCATGCCGGATTTTACAGAAGGTTTATCAAGGACTTTTCAAAAATAGCCAAACCTTTAAGTAATCTGTTAATGCTTGATAACCCTTTTGTTTTTGATGAAAACTGTCAGCATGCATTTGAAACTTTAAAAAATAAACTCACAACAGCACCAATAATCACACCCCCAGATTGGGGATTACCTTTTGAACTCATGTGTGATGCAAGTGACATTGCAATTGGTGCTGTACTTGGGCAAAAGAAGGGGAATTTGCATCATGTCATATATTATGCAAGTAAAGTGTTGAATGAGGCCCAAAGAAATTACACTACAACAGAAAAAGAGTTGCTAGCTGTAGTCTATGCATTTGATAAGTTTAGATCATATCTGATAGGGTCGAAGGTTGTAGTTTACACTGATCATGCTGCACTTAAGTATTTGATGTCAAAACAGGATGCTAAACCAAGACTCATCAGGTGGATACTGCTCCTACAAGAATTTGACATTGAAATAAGAGATAGGAAGGGCACTGAAAATCAGGTCGCTGATCATCTGTCAAGACTACCACATGAAACAAATCAAAAAGCATCCCAGCCCATAAATGAAAGCTTCCCAGATGAGCACCTTCTACAGATCCAGCAAGCACCTTGGTTTGCTGACATAGCAAATTACAAAGTGGGAAGGAAGATACCGCAAGAATTCTCTAAGCAACAAGTGAAGAAGTTGATTAAAGAAGCAAGGAAATTTTCATGGGATGAACCCTTCTTATTCAAGAGATGCTCTGATGGAGTGATCAGGAGGTGTATTCCTGAAAGTGAAGTGAGGGACATCTTGTGGCATTGTCATGGTTCAGCTTATGGTGGACACTTTGGCCCAGAAAAAACAGCCGCAAAAATACTGCAGAGTGGCTTCTATTGGCCAACTATTTTCAAGGATGCCAGAGAATATGTACACCAATGTAATGAATGCCAGAAAGCAGGAGGATTAACAAGAAGGAATGAGATGCCTCAAAATTTTATCTTGGAATTAGAATTGTTCGATCTGTGGGGAATTGATTTCATGGGACCTTTTCCTCCTTCCTATTCTTTTAGATACATCCTGGTAGCAGTGGAATATGTCTCAAAATGGAGTAGGTTTGGAGTGCCCAAAGGTCTTATCAGCGATGGTGGTGGCCACTTTTGCAACAAACAAATGGAGAAACTCCTTCACAAATATGGAGTAATTCACAAAGTAGCCACACCTTACCATCCTCAGACTAACGGCCAAGCTGAACTTGCAAATAGAGAATTAAAGAAGATCCTAGAGAAAACAGTGGGAATCACAAGAAAAGATTGGGCTAGAAAGCTAGAGGATGCATTGTGGGCGTATAGGACAGCTTTTAAAACTCCTATTGGCAAGTCACCCTTTCAGCTATTATATGGCAAATCCTGCCACCTCCCTGTAGAGCTTGAACACAGAGCTTTTTGGGCCACTAAACTCCTCAACCTTGATCCCCAAGCTGCAGGAGAAAAAAGGTTGTTACAACTAAATGAACTGGATGAATTCAGACTGGAAGCTTATGAAAATGCGAAGATATACAAGGAGAAAGCTAAGAAGTGGCATGACAAGAAGATCACAAAGAAGGAATTCAAGCCAGGACAACAAGTACTCCTGTATAATTCAAGGCTTAAAATCTTCCCTGGCAAACTGAAGTCTAAGTGGACTGGCCCATACTTGGTGACAAAGATTTTTCCCTACGGGAATATTGAACTGCTAGATGAGGCAACAAAGAATCAATTCACTGTGAATGGTCACAGAGCAAAGTTGTACTTGGGAGGACAATGGGTTAAGGAAAAAGAGGTTCAACACCTACAGCCCTCTTAAAAAGAACTGAAAGATGTCAAGCTAGTGACAATAAAAGAGCGCTTGTTGGGAGGCAACCCAACCGGAGGTACTTTTCTTTTCATAGTTAGTTCAATAAAAAGGTTAAATGAGTGGTATGTATTGCAAGGAGCTAAGTTTGGTGTTTCACACCAAAACATATTAAGGGAGAATGAAGGATTCTAAGTTTGGTGTTCCACCAAAATCTTACTTAAAAGCACATTCTCACTTTCTATATAAAGAGTTACCAGCTCCAAGCAATCTGACAAATCATTTAAGCATTGTCTGTTTCTAGTTTTCAGTTTTATTACCTTTAGCAAAGATTTAGGCTTTCACATATGGTTATGGATAAGAAACATGGCAAGAGACTAAGTTTGGTGTTCACACACCAAAGTAAGTTCAAACGCCTACAAGAAAGTCTTGCACACTAACAAATCACATAAGGGCTTGAGAAACAAGCAACTTCCATTAACACTGCAGAAAATCAATCACTCTTCTGGGAGGACTACTCACCATTAGCTGAGATGAAAGAAGAAGAAGCCACCAAGAGGTTGTATTGTCACTTAACTCCATCAGTATTGAATTGCTCTAATTTGGAAGTATGAATATGCCCATTTTAACAGAAACTGTTAGTGTAGTATGCATCAATTATGTTTTTGTTTTTTTTTTTTTTTTTTTTTTTTTTTTTTATAAGTAGGCTGGTTTTTATGATGGCTTGTGTGTTCATTTTCACTTGACAAGAAGCATATGTTGTCCCCTGCATCTTTTAATTCAATAAAAGAACAGTTTGAATGTGAAGAATAATGGCCTCTGTTAGTTAGAAGTAGAATAAAAGTAAGTGGTGGTGTGTGTGTGATTGTATAATAGCTCACTTTTAGTGAATAAATAGCTAGATATCTTCTTCTAAGTAAAAAGTGGCCTACTGTCTATGAATCTCAATTGAATAGAATTCCTTGGTTAGAAAGAAAAACAAAAAGAAAGAAAGAACAAAGAAAGCTAAAAAGTGGCAAAACAAAAGAAAAACAAAAAGAAACAAAGCTGGACACCAATAGCTTGAACTCTGAAATATATGCCTGTGATGTTTTTGTACTAGGATCTGCTTGGATTAGTAAGCTCTTAGGAGTGCCTCAACACTTGATGACTTGGGTTAACTAACCCGGGATCATCAGCTGAAAATCCACTATCATGAGCAACCTAACTACAAAGTATTTAGTAGCCCAAAGAGGTGCTGGGCATCAATGTTTTAAGAAGGAATGTGAGCCAAGTGTCTATGGTGAATAATGTGTCAAGTAGAAAGAAAAGAAAATGAACTTGCTACACATGACACTCAAATAAAGCTTGTGAATAAAGTAAAAGCCAAGGATAAAGGAATAATGAGAGGTCATAGCAGTATGTCACTTGAAGCTTGAAGGAGACTTTCTAGGCCTAGGAGTCAATAAGAAGTGAGCATTTGCATATCCACATAAAACCCCATGAACCATCAATAACACTCTGCTAGCATGAACTTCCTCTTCCATTTCATTCTTTCTTCTTAATAATTCATTTCTTGCTTGGGGACAAGCAAGCTTTAAGTTTGGTGTTGTGATGACAAGTCATCCTAGCCCATTTTAGCTAGTCTTTTTCTTTAGTTTTCATTAGAATTATGCACTTTCTTGAGCTACAAGCAAGCTAATTGAGTAGATTTTCATGTTTCCCTTGATTGAGCCAACCATATGTGAATTCATGCCATTTCATGAGGTTTTGTGCTATATTTGTTGCATATTGTGGAAGATTGAATACCTCATGATTTTGAGCAAAGCTTTGATTAGTTTGGTTGATCAATGATAGGTGAAGAAGGCTTGGAGAAAGGTTGAAGCAAAGAGGAATAGCTAGAAGTGAAGAAAGGGATAAGTGAAAGTGAACTTGGAGGCATGAAGTTAGCCCCAACGTTAGCCCCCTAACTTGGAGGCTAACGTTGGGCATGAAGTACTCCCTGGGCTCCCACGTTTGAGCCAACGTTAGCCCCCTAACTTGGAGGCTAACGTTGGCACATGACATTGCAAAGAGGTGGCCAACGTTAGCTCCAACGTTAGCCCCCTAACTTGGAGGCTAACGTTGGAACTTGAGAGTTTCTCCCCTGGGCACCAACGTTTGCGCCAACGTTAGCCCCCTAACTTGGAGGCTAACGTTGGCACATGAACCACAAAGGGAGGGGCACCAACGTTTGCGCCAACGTTAGCCCCTAACTTGGAGGCTAACGTTGGCACCACTAGCATATAAGGAAGGCCAACGTTAGGGTCAAAGTTAGACCCCTAACGTTGGCACCAACATCCAAACCAGGGAATTTAGCTTGCTGATATGAAAAGTTAGGGTCAAAGTTAGACCCCTAACTTTGACCCTAACGTTGAGACCAACTTTGGCTAACTTCATTTCCGGTTCAATTGGTTCACTTCGGTTCTTCTTCAATCTTCAAAGAGCAATCAACCAAGGCCTCTTTCAACCCAATTCCACCAAGAACAAAGGTCCAACTCAAGGCTTGAAGATCATTTTGGAAAGTGTATAAATAGGATAGAATTCAAGTTATTAGGAGAGCTTTCCTTTTAAAATTTTGATAATAGTTTTTGGGAAGCTTTTGTTACTGAGTGAACTTGAATTTCTTTGTTTCCTTTTACTTTCAATTTCATTTTACTTTTGTCTTGGATCTTAGATTGGAGAATTGAAGAAATTCTGTTTCAATCTCAATCTTGGATCTCTCTGCTTTCTTTACTGTTAATTGAATTTCATTTCCGGTTCATTGTTCTTCATCTCTGTTCTTTGCAATTTACAATTCCTTGCAATTATCTTGTTGGATCTAGGAAGGCATTGAGATCTAGACTTGGTTTTCTAGTCTCTGGGTCCTGAGATCTGAATTTCTCATTTCAATTCCCTGTTTATTGCTTTTTTTGTTCATTTACTTTACTGCTTCAAGATCCGGTTCAATCCCAATTCCCTTTCCCTCTTCTGTTTGATGCAATTTAGTTTTTCCTTGTTTAATTTCTGCAAATCCACATCCCAATCCCCTTTACATTTCAAGCAATTTACATTTCTTGCACTTTAAGTTTCTGCAATTTACATTTCTTGCACTTTAAGTTTTTGCCATTTAATTTCTTGTTCTTTAAGTTTCAGCAATTTACTTTCCCGCTCTCTTTAATTTCATGCAATTTGCTTTCTGCAAATCACAAATCACCCAACCAACACTTGATTCGCTTGACTAAATCAACCACTAAACTAAAATTGCTCAATCCTTCAATCCCTGTGGGATCGACCTCACTCCCGTGAGTTTTTATTACTTGATACGACCCGGTACACTTGCCGGTTAGTTTTGGGTGTTTTGGGAGAGATTCGTTTCTCACCAAAATATCTCATCAAGTTTTTGGCGCCGTTGCCGGGGATTGATTAGATTGACAATGATTAAGCGAGGTGGTAATCTAGATCAAGCACTTTTTCTTTAAGTTCAACTAACCCACTAACTGTTTGAATTTTTGCTTAAGCTAACTAAAACTTCATTCTAGCAGTAGATTGAAGTGTCACTGGTTTGTGTGCTCTTATGTTCTGCTTGTATGTCAGGTACAAGAAGAGCCATACCCAATTTTCATGAACAAGACGAAAGAACTCTCAGGAGGTTAAGAAGAGCCGAAAGAGGGAAAAGTATTGTTGGAGAAGAAGAATCAGACGAAGAATTCCACGAGATGGAAGGAGATACATCTAATCCAGGAGGAGGAGTCAATAATCCACCACAACAGAAGAGAGTATCGGCTTCCTACACCTTTGCAAATGCTAGACATTGTGGAAGTAGCATTCTCACCCCCAATGTCAATGCAAATAACTTTGAACTGAAGCCACAACTCATCACATTGGTCCAGAACAATTGCTCATTTGGGGAGGACCATTGGAGGATCCAAATCAACATCTATCTACCTTCTTAAGGATCTGTGACACTGTCAAATCCAATGGCGTGAATCCTGAAACTTACAAGCTTCTGCTGTTCCCGTTCTCCTTAAGGGATAAGGCTGCACAATGGCTTGAAACTTTTCCCCAAGGAAGTATCACTAGTTGGGATGACTTGGTGACTAAATTTCTAGCTAAATTCTACCCACCCCAAAGAGTCATCAGGCTGAAAACCGAGGTGCAGACATTCACACAATAAGATGCTGAATCCTTGTATGAAGCATGAGAGAGGTACAAAGCCTTAATCAGAAAGTGTCCTCCAGAGATGTTCAATGAATGGGACGTGCTGCAAAATTTCTATGAAGGCCTGACATTGAAATCTCAGGAGGCATTAGATCATTCTGCTGGAGGTTCACTACAACTAATGAAAACTGCTGAGGAAGCTCAGAATCTTGTGGATATGGTGGCCAACAACCAATATTTCTTTGCTCATCAAAGAAGCCGCCAACCTTCACAAAGAAGAGGAGTAATGGAACTAGAAGGAGTGGACTCAATCCTAGCTCAAAACAAGATGATGCAACAGCAATTTCAACAACAATTTGAGCAAATGGCCAAGAGGATTGATAGTCTCCAAGTTGCAGCAGTCAACACTAGCCAACCATCAACCACATGGGGACAGAGTGAAGAAACTCAAGAAGAACAACAACAAGAGCAAGTTCAGTATATGCACAACCAAGGACCAAATGAAGTGTATGGTGATACATACAATCCATCCTGGAAGAACCACCCAAACCTCAGATGGGGAGATAACCATACCCAAAACCAACAACCATGGCAGAGAAACTCAAACCAACACAACCCAAGAAACAACCAAAATCACAACCAGCAGCAGACTAACCAAAACCCCTACAGAAAACCTCAAAATAACTACCCCAACCTCAACCAATACCAATCTAATAACCAACCAACCAACCAAAATGCCTACCATCCACCACCCACATCTCATAACCCACCTCAAGTATCACCTGAAGCCCAAAGAATCACTCACTTGGAGGCCATTATAGACAAAATGTTGAAACACCAAGAAATGATAGCCAAGAATCAGGAAGCCTCTATAAAGAGCCTAGAGAGACAGATGGGGCAAATCTCCAAGCAAGTGTCTGTTGAGAGACCTTCCAACTCACTGCCCAGTGATACAATTCCAAATCCCAAGGAAGAATGCAAGGCAATACAACTAAGGAGTGGAAGAGCATTGACAAGCAACAATGACACTACAAGGAAGCAAGCAGAAAACATCAAAGAACCAACAGAGGATGAGAATCAAACAAAGGCAGATGAGGATAAGGAGCAAGATGTGATGCCAAACAAAGACACTGAGAAACTCAAAGAGAAGAACAACCAGCCACATAGCTCAAGGGAAGTAACTCAGGGGCAGCAACAAAGAGGAAAAAGTGTCACACCTCCACTGCCTTACCCTCAGAGGTTCAACAAAGAGATTAATGACAAGCATTTTCACAAATTCCTTGAGATTTTTAAGAAGCTGGAAATCAACATTCCCTTGGCCGAAGCACTTGAGCAAATGCCTCTATATTCCAAGTTCCTGAAGGATCTCATCAACAAGAAAAGAAGCTGGGATGAGAAAGAAACCGTAAGGATTACTGAGGAATGCAGGGCCTTGATTCAAAAGGGGCTTCCTCCCAAGCTTGAGGACCCAGGGAGCTTCTTGTTATCTTGCACCATTGGGAAATTGACAATCACTAAAGCAATGTGTGATCTCGGAGCAAGTATTAACTTAATATCATCCTCCTTGATGAAAAAGCTGCATATAGAAGAGATCAAACCAGTGCAAATGTCTCTGGAGTTGGTTGACAAGTCAATGGTATACCCCAGGGGTGTAATTGAAAATCTCTTGGTCAAGGTGGACAGTTTTATATACCCTGCTGACTTTGTGGTTCTAGAATCAAATGATGATGATGGTGACTCTGTTATACTAGGAAGGCCATTCTTGGCCACTGCTAGAGCTATCATAGACGTAGAGGAAGGGGAATTAACTCTCAGGATGCACGACCAGAGCATCACTCTGAAGGTATTACCAGAGGCACAATTCAGCAAGGAGAAGAAAGACCATGTGAAGAGTGCCCAGGAAAGTCACAGCAACATCCCAATGCTAAGGAATGTGCAGACTGATGAAAAAGCCTAAAAAGATGTTAGAGTACTGGCCACTGAGAAGGGAGGTTCCCAAGGAAAGCCTACAACCAGAAAAGAAAGATCAACAAAAGGAAAGATGAAGCGCAGAAACAAAACAAAAAGGGGTTGGAAGAATAGAAAGATTCCAACAGAGGGGCTTTCTAAAGGTAACAAAGTGCAACTGGTATATCAACAGCTGGAGACAAATCAACAAACCGAGGATTACTACACTGTCAGCAACATACTATCATTAGAAC
This sequence comes from Arachis hypogaea, assembly GCF_003086295.3. Taxonomy (NCBI): domain Eukaryota; kingdom Viridiplantae; phylum Streptophyta; class Magnoliopsida; order Fabales; family Fabaceae; genus Arachis; species Arachis hypogaea. The sequence continues at coordinate 59,420,871 of NC_092053.1, read as the reverse complement.
ATGCTGAAATTGAACATCAGAGAACAAAGAAGAGGATCACGGTCAGAGGAGACAAATTGAGGCTCTACAAGCACCAACCACCATAAAAGAAAGCTTCAATGTCAAGCTAGTGACAATAAAAGAGCGCTCCATGGGAGGCAACCCATGCTTTAAGATTCTTGTCATTTTACATTCAATAAATTATGATCACTTGATGCATGAATTCTTTTCTCTTTTCATGAACGTGTCCATTTATTACATGCACTATTTTGAAACATATGCTAAGTTTGGTGTGTCTTCAAACACACTCAACCAAATATTACAAAGGATTTTGTTTCACATACTTAAAAAGTTTTGATAGAGCATATGGCCGAACACTAAGTTTGGTGTCCACATAGCTTCGTGAAAATTTGAAATTCATGCATTAGTAATCATACTTTTGTTATTTTTCAAAACCTTGTAAAAAGAATTTTTTTATGAAGGCATTAATTGTGATAAACCCTTTGACAAGAAACAAGCTTGATGTTCATCAAACTTTGATGCACCAATTCAAGGATACAATTAATCCTTCATGAAAAAAAAAAAAAAAAAGAGAAAAGAGAGAAAAAGAAAGTATGATGAAAACAATTCTTATAAACATTTAAACTTCACTTATTGGAAGAAGAAACTCAGTTTCTTTATATTTTACCAAACATCAAGTTTGGTGTCTTCCAAAGGAAGTATCACGGTTTAAATGAGACAAGAATTGATGGTTCATAAAGTTTTAATAAAAAGTACACACTTGCTACGGTTAGATGAGACTAATGTGTGTTGTCTTGTTGTGGTGACTAGGAAGTCAAAGAATCTTCAAGGAAAAGGACAAGACAAAGGAAAGCATAGCATAAGGACAAAATCCTATCACATACCTCAAGGAAGAAATCTGCCACTCCTTGAGAATGGTCACGGCAAAGGCAAGGGAAGGAGCAAATTTTGTCTTCATTCATCCATACATGCACACCCTTGATCCCCATAGTGTCTAATTGCATCCTAGCCCTTCATTGCTCATTTAAAAGCATACCACCTTCAAGCCATGCACATAACCGAATCACTCCTCAACATTACAAGCCTTGTGCAACTTTTTCTTTTACATTAAACTCCAAACACTTAATCTTCTCTTCATAACTCCCTAGCAAGTCCGAACCTAATCTCTTTTTCCTCCAAGCACACATCAAACTCCCCAACATTCTTCACATTCCCTCTCAACTAACCAAGTGATCATGGCATCTTCCTCAAGAACCAAAAGACGAAAAGGAAAAGATCCAATAGTAGAGGAAGAAACATATGAATATGACCAATGGAAGTTCAAGACTTGGTCTCATCAAATGCAAATTCAATGGATGAACGAGAAAAGAATCTATCCTGAGATTCCATTCATGTTGCCAGATGATGGATGTCAAGAAATAAAGAACAAGATCCGGAAGAGGAGATGGGAGGAACTTACATCACCAATCTCTCGAATTAATACCAATATCATAAGAGAGTTTTATGCAAATGTCCCAAGAATTGACATGCGTGAACCCCCAACGTACAAGAGCTATGTGCGTGGGGTGGAAGTAGACTTTGGCCCGGATGCAATCAAGAAAGTCTTGAAACTAAAGTCAGTGCGCTTTGATGAACCGGGATACCAACAAAGATTAACTGAGGATCAAAATTATGAAGAGATCGCAAGAGACATTTGTTTTGAGAACTCAGAATGGGAGGGAGATAACAAGAACAGATACAAGTTCCTGAAGAGATGTAACCTCATTCCGGAGGCAAAAGGATGGTATGAGTTGATGAAAAGGTCAATTCTGGGGACGGTGAACACCTCAGAAGTTAACAGGGAGAGAGCCTTAATGCTGCATTGTATCATGGTGGGTGGAGAGATAAGAGTTCATGAGATCCTGGCAAGAGACATTCTAAAGATAGCTGAAAAGAATTCGGCCGGATCTTGGTTGTACTATCCGAGCACCATTTGGAAGTTGTGTGCAAAGGCCAAGGTCCCATTGGAAGAGGAAAATCCAATGTGGTTAAGCCAAGGCATGCCCATAACTATTGAACGAATGATGATGCCCCTTGAAGCACACCAAGGCCGAAGGCCACATGGAGGAAGGGAAAGAGAAGAGTAAATGGAAGAAGATGAGCCACACATGGAAGAAGAGCCACAAGATGAGGAAGAGCAGCCACACTTTGTCCCACATGGCAATATGGATATGACTCAAATGCAAGAAGCAATAGGAAGGTTATCTCAACAATACACAAGAATCCAAGCAAGGCAAGAGGAATATCATTCTCTGTACATGCAAAACCAACAAGCACAAGAAGAAAGAGAGCTGAGAATAATCAACAAACAAAATGAATTTGAGTCAAGATTTCTTGCGATGCAAGAAGAACATGCCTTTCAATCTCATGAATCTTTTGGGAAGCTGGAACAAATGCAAGCTGAAAGTTTGAAGGCCTTCAAGGAGTTCACAACACTCCAAGAAGCAAGGTATGAAGTGCAAGCCGATTATAATGTCAATAGCCAAATCAAACTAAACTATATTGGAGAACATATGCACAACATGGATCCGGCATTCCCAACTTTTGATGAATTTTTCAAAATGAGAAGTGAGATGGAAGTGAATAGGGCTATGAGACTTGAAGATAGAGTGGAAGAGGCTATGAATAAGGCTGGCTTTTGGCAAGATCAAGAACCACCAAACAAGGATGGTGGGAACACTAGCAGCCAAGTGTATGAAAGGAGGAAGAAGAGGCATGACAAATGAAAGGTGGACTTGCTCCTTGTTCAAAGAAAAAGCATGCATTCTATCTGTTCTAAATTGTCTTTGCATTTCTAAGTAGTCCATTTTAAAATCTTTGCATTATGTGTGTTTCTTTTAAAATAAATAGGCTAGTTTATGTGTGTACTTGTGTGTTCATTTTCACTTAACAAGAAGCATATGTTATCCCCTGGATCTTTTAATTCAATAAAAGAACAGTTTGAATGTGAAGAATAATAGTCTCTGTTAGTTAGAAGTGGAATAAAAGTAAGTGGTGGTATGTGTGTGATTGTATAATAGCTCACTTTTAGTGAATAAAGAGCTAGGATATCTCCTTCTAAGTAGAGAGTGGCCTACTGTCTATGAATCTCAATTGAATAGAATTCCTTGGTTAGAAAGAAAAACAAAAAGAAAGAAAGAACAAAGAAAGCTAAAAAGTGGCAAAACAAAAGAAAAACAAAAAGAAACAAAGCTGGACACCAATAGCTTGAACTCTGAAATATATGCCTGTGATGTTTTTGTACTAGGATCTGCTTGGATTAGTAAGCTCTTAGGAGTGCCTCAACACTTGATGACTTGGGTTAACTAACCCGGGATCATCAGCTGAAAATCCACTATCAAGAGCAACCTAACTACAAAGCATTTAGTAGCCCAAAGAGGTGCTGGGCATCAATGTTTTAAGAAGGAATGTGAGCCAAGTGTCTATGGTGAATAATGTGTCAAGTAGAAAGAAAAGAAAATGAACTTGCTACACATGACACTCAAATAAAGCTTGTGAATAAAGTAAAAGCCAAGGATAAAGGAATAATGAGAGGTCATAGCAGTATGTCACTTGAAGCTTGAAGGAGACTTTCTAGGCCTAGGAGTCAATAAGAAGTGAGCATTTGCATATCCACATAAAACCCCATGAACCATCAATAACACTCTGCTAGCATGAACTTCCTCTTCCATTTCATTCTTTCTTCTTAATAATTCATTTCTTGCTTGGGGACAAGCAAGCTTTAAGTTTGGTGTTGTGATGACAAGTCATCCTAGCCCATTTTAGCTAGTCTTTTTCTTTAGTTTTCATTAGAATTATGCACTTTCTTGAGCTACAAGCAAGCTAATTGAGTAGATTTTCATGTTTCCCTTGATTGAACTAACCATATGTGAATTCATGCCATTTCATGAGGTTTTGTGCTATATTTGTTGCATATTGTGGAAGATTGAATACCTCATGATTTTGAGCAAAGCTTTGATTAGTTTGGTTGATCAATGATAGGTGAAGAAGGCTTGGAGAAAGGTTGAAGCAAAGAGGAATGGCTAGAAGTGAAGAAAGGGATAAGTGAAAGTGAACTTGGAGGCATGAAGTTAGCCCCAACGTTAGCCCCCTAACTTGGAGGCTAACGTTGGGCATGAAGTACTCCCTGGGCTCCCACGTTTGAGCCAACGTTAGCCCCCTAACTTGGAGGCTAACGTTGGCACATGACATTGCAAAAGAGGTGGCCAACGTTAGCTCCAACGTTAGCCCCCTAACTTGGAGGCTAACGTTGGAACTTGAGAGTTTCTCCCCTGGGCACCAACGTTTGCGCCAACGTTAGCCCCCTAACTTGGAGGCTAACGTTGGCACTTAAATTTCAAAGGGAGGGGCACCAACGTCTGCCACAGTGAATGCACAATTTCCACCATGGAAACCACATTCTTATTTAAGAATGAGGGAACCTCAGAATCATGAACAAAGGGACCTCAACTATAATAACCCCAACTTTCCAAACCTGCAAAAACACCACCATGCCAACAAAAATCACTACACACTACCCCAATATACACATCTCCAACCCTATCCTACCTCACCACCTGCCCAAAATGACTTACATCAATCACCACAATTAACACAGTCACAACCAGTCCTAAACTTCCAAAAACTCTATGTTCTAGAAATGATGATGGAAAGGCTTATGAAAATTCAAGAAATGACATTAATAGAGCAGGAGGACATAAGGAGAAACCAGGAGGCATATCTCAAGAGAATTGAAAGGTACATGGAACAAATGGTTCAAAACCCTGCTAAACTGGGTGAGAGAGAGGGAAATATATCCCTAAGAGCCAATGAAGATGACTCAAAGAACAATGAAAAAGCTGCTGAGTTGAAAGGGAAAGCAGTTATGGAAAACAAGGAGAAGCCTACGATAAGAGGAGGAAACCAAAGGCAACAGAGACCTCAACTTCCATGATCAGAGGATGAAGGATGTCAAGCTAGTGACAATAAAAGAGCGCTTGTTGGGAGGCAACCCAACCCGAGGTAGTTTTCTGTTCATAACTATTTTAATAAAAAGGTTAATTAGTTTTATCTATAATGCAAGAAGCTAAGTTTGGTGTTGCACACCAAAACAATCTAAAGGAGAATGCAGGATTCTAAGTTTGGTGTTTCACCAAAATCCCATTATAAAACACATTCTCACTTCTTGCATAATGTAGGCTTCAAGCATACTGGATGAACTAGTTAGCCATTTTACTGTTTTTCTTAGTTTCCAGTTCTTTTACTTTTGAAAAAGAAAAAGAGTTTTACACATGGTTAATCCGATGCATTGGCAAGGTACTAAGTTTGGTGTTCCCACACCAAAGTAAGTACAAAGGCCCACAAATAAATCATGCAAGCTAACCATTTGGCAAGTGCTTGGGGAACAAGCAACTTTCAATATCATTGCAGAGGTCCATTCAAGCTGTTGGAAGGCTTAAGCATCATCAACCAAAGAAACAAAAGATGAACCTAAAGGCTAGCAATGATGATGATGAGAAGAAGGAAAGCAAGTAAACTTCAACAGGTTGTATTGTTAAGTCATTGTTTTGCAACAAATATTGCTGCAATTGAAAGTTGGATTGTATCCTTAATTGCCCTGCCTATCTGCATAATATAGTTTCTTTTTATATATCCCTGCCTGCATGCATAGCATAGTCTTTCTTTATAATTCAATAAGCAAGGTGTCTGATCATTCACAACATTCTTATCTTCAAAACTTGTTTGCACTCCATTTTCAAGAAATGCATCACATGAAAGTTCTTTGAAAAGAAAGATTGAGGAATTAAACAATTTTGAGGCAAGCAAAAGATTAGGAAAAGTGGTGGTTCTGGTTATATGATTTTGTATTGAGGTTGCATGCTTGTGAAAACTTGCATGGGAGCTCATAGGCGGGACATGAAGTTCAAAGAAGTTTTGTGGAGATTCTCAAAAATTTATTGATCTAAGAAGCAGCAAACAAAACAAAAGAAAGAAAAGAAAATACAAAAACAAAAGAAATATGGCCCAAGGCTCTGAGCATCAATTACTAGGCAGAAAAAGAAAGAAAGAAACAAAAACTCAAAGAGTTGTTATCCTAGTAAATGCTTGTGGTTGAAGTGTGTCAAGGAAAGAGGCTTGAGCAAGTAAATCCTCAGGGGTGCTTCAACACCTAATACCTTAAAACCAACTGGTTTAGGAGTATTGATTGAAAGCTTATCTAAAGAGCCGCCTTGAGACATGATACTTAGAGTCGAGGCCAAAGCACATAAACTATAAGCTGCTTCAAGGTGATTACATATAAAGAGATCTCCATGACACCATTTGGATGAAAATCCTAAGACCTACGACTCCCAATATGTAAGGACTAGTGAGCACTGAAGCCCTTGCATGAGCATATGATTTAGAATTTATCCCACTGATACTTGATCACTTCACTCACTGCACTTTACAAGTGTTCCTCAATCCATCTTAATTGAAAGAACCTTGGAGCATAAATCTATTTCTTGCTTGGGGACAAGCAAGCTTTAAGTTTGGTGTTGTGATGACAAGTCATCTTAGCCTATTTTAGCTAGTCTTTTTCTTTAGTTTTCATTAGAATTATGCACTTTCTTGAGCTACAAGCAAGCTCATTGAGTAGATTTTCATGTTTCCCTTGATTGAACCAACCATATGTGAATTCATGCCATTTCATGAGGTTTTGTGCTATATTTGTTGCATATTGTGGAAGATTGAATACCTCATGATTTTGAGCAAAGCTTTGATTAGTTTGGTTGATCAATGATAGGTGAAGAAGGCTTGGAGAAAGGTTGAAGCAAAGAGGAATGGCTAGAAGTGAAGAAAGGGATAAGTGAAAGTGAACTTGGAGGCATGAAGTTAGCCCCAACGTTAGCCCCCTAACTTGGAGGCTAACGTTGGGCATGAAAATCACTCCCTGGGCTCCCACGTTTGAGCCAACGTTAGCCCCCTAACTTGGAGGCTAACGTTGGCACATGACATTGCAAAGAGGTGGCCAACGTTAGCTCCAACGTTAGCCCCCTTACTTGGAGGCTAACGTTGGAACTTGAGAGTTTCTCCCCTGGGCACCAACGTTTGCGCCAACGTTAGCCCCCTAACTTGGAGGCTAACGTTGGCACTTAAATTTCAAAGGGGGAAGGCCAACGTTTGTGCCAACGTTAGCCCCCTAACTTGGAGGCTAACGTTGGCACCACTAGCATATAAGGAAGGCCAACGTTAGGGTCAAAGTTAGACCCCTAACGTTGGCACCAATGTCCAAACCAGGGAATTTAGCTTGCTGATATGAAAAGTTAGGGTTAAAGTTAGACCCCTAACTTTGACCCTAACGTTGAGACCAACTTTGGCTAACTTCATTTCCGGTTCAATTGGTTCACTTCGGTTCTTCTTCAATCTTCAAAGAGCAATCAACCAAGGCCTCTTTCAACCCAATTCCACCAAGAACAAAGGTCCAACTCAAGGCTTGAAGATCATTTTGGAAAGTGTATAAATAGGATAGAATTCAAGTTATTAGGAGAGCTTTCCTTTTAGAATTTTGATAATAGTTTTTGGGAAGCTTTTGTTACTGAGTGAACTTGAATTTCTTTGTTTCCTTTTACTTTCAATTTCATTTTACTTTTGTCTTGGATCTTAGATTGGAGAATTGAAGAAATTCTATTTCAATCTCAATCTTGGATCTCTCTGCTTTCTTTACTGTTAATTGAATTTCATTTCCGGTTCATTGTTCTTCATCTCTGTTCTTTGCAATTTACAATTCCCTTGCAATTATCTTGTTGGATCTAGGAAGGCATTGAGATCTAGACTTGGTTTTCTAGTCTCTGGGTCTTGAGATCTGAATTTCTCATTTCAATTCCCTGTTTATTGCTTTTTTTGTTCATTTACTTTACTGCTTCAAGATCCGGTTCAATCCCAATTCCCTTTCCCTCTTCTGTTTGATGCAATTTAGTTTTTCCTTGTTTAATTTCTGCAAATCCACATCCCAATCCCCTTTACATTTCAAGCAATTTATATTCCTTGCACTTTAAGATTCCGCAATTTACATTTCTTGCACTTTAAGTTTCTGCCATTTAATTTCTTGTTCTTTAATTTTCAGCAATTTATTTCTTGTTCTCTTTACTTCAATGCAATTTACATTCTGCAAGTCACACAATCATCAACCAAATCTTGATTCGCTTGACTAAATCAACCACTAAACTAAAATTGCTCAATCCTTCAATCCCTGTGGGATCGACCACACTCCCGTGAGTTTTTATTACTTGATACGACCCGGTACACTTGCCGGTTGGATTGTGATGTTTAGTGAGAGATTCGTTTCTCACCAAAATATCCCATCAAGTTTTTAAAAACTTGATGAGATATTTTGGAGGAAAAATAAATCTCTCCCAAAACACCCAAAACTAACCGGCAAGTGCACCGGGTCGTATCAAGTAATAAAAACTCACGGGAGTGAGGTCGATCCCACAGGGATTGAAGGATTGAGCAATTTTAGTTTAGTGATTGATTTAGTCAAGCGAATCAAGTGTTGGTTGAGTGATTTGTGACTTGCAGAATGTAAATTGCATGAAATTAAAGAGAGCAGGAAATTAAATTGCTGAATCTTAAAGAACAAGAAATTAAATGGCAGAAACTTAGAGTGCAAGAAATGTAAATTACGGAATCTTAAAGTGCAAGGAATGTAAATTGCTTGAAATGTAAAGGGGATTGGGATGTGGATTTGCAGAATTTAATCAAGGAAAAGTTAAATTGCATTAAACAGAAGAGTAAAAGGGAATTGGGATTGAACCGGAAATGAAGCAGAAAGGTAAATGAACGTAAGAAGCAGTAAACAGGGAATTAAAATGGAAATTTAGATCTCAGGACCAGAGACTAGAAAACCAAGTCTAGATCTCAATGCCTTCCTAGATCCAACAAGAACAATAGCAAGGAAATTGTAAATTGCAAAGAAAAGAGATGAAGAACAATGAACCGGAAATGCAATTCAATTAACAATAAAGAAACAGAGAGATCCAAGATTGAGATTGAAACAGAATTTCTTCAATTCTCTAATCCAAGATCCAAGACAAAATTGTAAATGAAAATGAAAGCAATGAAAGCAAAGAAAATTAAAGTTCAAAAGCTCTCCGAAAACTATTATGAAAATTCCAAAAGGAAAGCTCCCCGAATAACTTGAATTCTATCCTATTTATACACTTTCCAAAATGATCTTCAAGCCTTGAGTTGGGCCTTTGTTCTTGGTGGAATTGGGTTGAAAGAGGCCTTGGTTGATTGCTCTTGAAGTTTGAAGAAGAACCAAAGTGAACCAATTGAACCGGTTTTGAAGTTAGCCATAGTTGGACCTAACGTTTGAGCCAAAGTTAGGGGTCTAACTTTGGCTCCAACTTTTCATAGCAGCAAACATAATTTACTGGTATGGACGTTGGTGCCAACGTTAGGGGTCTAACTTTGACCCTAACGTTGGCCTCCCTTATGCATATTTATGGCGCCAACTTTGTCCTCTTGTCATGTTGCCAATTTTATGCCCAATATAGACTATCATATATGGTTGGAAAGCTTTGAATGTCAGCTTTCTAACCCATTTGGAATCACTTCAATTGGACATCTACAACTCAAGTTATGATCATTTGAAGAGGGCATGGTCGCTGGCTTTGGTGTGCAGCGTTTGAGGTAACGTTAGCCCTCAAACGTTGGCGAAAACGCCAGTTCTGGAGGCTCAAATGTATTGTCCACCCCATACTATTATACATTGTTGGAAATCCCTGGATGTCTACTTTCCAATGCCGTTGGGAGCACATTATTTGGAGCTCTAATGCTCGAGATATACTCCTTTGAAGGTGCAGAGGTCAGTTGGCCTCACTGCAGGTTGCCACCATGTTCGTTTATGCACATTGCGGGGCAGTTTTCTCCCTCAATTTTAGTGTCCACCATGCAGTGCCATATATGCTTGGAAAGCTCTTGATTCCTACTTTCCAATGCTTCTTGAATCACCTCATTTGGAGCTCTGTAGCTCAAGTTATTCTTGTTGGAAGTATACCCCTTGTATGCCTTGTGGTGTGTGGCGCCAACGTTAGCCTCCAAGTTAGGGGGCTAACGTTGGCGCAAACGTTGGCTCCTTCCCCATTGTAATTCATGTGCCAACGTTAGCCTCCAAGTTAGGGGGCTAACGTTGGCGCAAACGTTGGCCCTTCTCCCTTATGTCTTCATGTGCCAACGTTAGATGGCCAGGGAGGAATTCATGTGCCAACGTTAGCCTCCAAGTTAGGGGGCTAACGTTGGCGCAAACGTGGGATGGCCAGGGAGGAAAATTCAAGTTCCAACGTTAGCCTCCAAGTTAGGGGGCTAACGTTGGGGCTAACTTCATGCTTCCTGGTTCAATTTCACTTATTCCATTGTCCTCTCTTCACTTCTAGCCATTCCTCTTTGCTTCAACCTTTCTCCAAGCTTTCTTCACCTATCATTAATCAACCAAACTCATCAAAGATATGCTCAAAATCATGAGATCTTCATTCTTTCATAATATGCAACAAATATAGCATAAAACCTCATGAAATGGCATGAATTCATATATGGTTGGTTCAATCAAGGGAAACATGAAAATCTACTCAATTAGCTTGCTTGTAGCTCAAGAAAGTGCATAATTCTAATGAAAACAAAAGAAAAAGACTAGCTAAAATAGGCTAGGATGACTTGTCATCACAACACCAAACTTAAAGCTTGCTTGTCCCCAAGCAAGAAATGAATTATTAAGAAGAAAGAATGAAATGGAAGAGGAAGTTCATGCTAGCAGAGTATTATTGATAGTTCATGGGGTTTTATGTGGATATGCAAATACTCACTTCTTATTGACTCCTAGGCCTAGAAAGTCTCCTTCAAGCTTCAAGTGACATACCGCTATGACCTCTCATTATTCCTTTATCCTTGGCTATTACTTTATTCATAAGCTTTATTTGAGTGTCATGTGTAGCAAGTTCATTTTCTTTTCTTTATACTTGACACATTATTCACCATAGACACTTGGCTCACATTCCTTCTTAAAACATTGATGCCCAGCACCTCTTTGGGCTACTAAATGCCTTGTAGTTAGGTTGCTCTTGATAGTGGACTTTCAGCTGATGATCCCGGGTTAGTTAACCCAAGTCACCAAGTGTTGAGGCACTCCTAAGAGCTTACTAATCCAAGCAGATCCTAGTACAAAGACATCACAGGCATATATTTTAAGGTTCAAGCTATTGGTGTCCAGCTTTGTTTCTTTTTGTTTTTCTTTTTTTTTGCCACTTTTTGGCTATCTTTTTCTTCTTTCCTTCTTTTTGTTTTTCTTTCTAACCAAGGAATTTAATTCAATTGAGATTCCTAGACAGTAGGCCACTTCTTTACTTAGAAGGAGATATCCTAGCTCTTTATTCACTAAAAGTGAGCTATTATACAATCACACACATACCACCACTTACTTTTATTCTACTTCTAACTAACAGAGACTATCTTGCTTCACATTCAAACTGTTCTTTTATTGAATTGAAAGATGCAGGGACAACACATGCTTCTTGTCAAGTGAAAGTAAACATAGAAGCACACACATAAACTAGCCTACTTATTTTAAAAGAAACAAACATGCTGTACAGACTACTACACTAACAGTCACTGTTAAGATGGGCATATTCACACTTCAAATTTAGAGCAATTCAATGCTGATGGAGTTAAGTGACAATACAACCTCTTGGTGGCTTCTTTTTCTTTCTCTTGGCTAATGGTGTGTGGTCCTCCCAAGAGAGTGATTGAATTCCTGCAGTGTTAATGGAAGTTGCTTGTTTCTCAAGCCCTTAGATGACTGGTTAGTGTGCAAGACTTTCTTGTAGGCGTTTGAACTTACTTTGGTGTGTGAACACCAAACTTAGTCCCTTGCCATGTTTCTTATGCATAACCATATGAGAAAGCCTAAGTCTTTACTAAAAACTAGAAACAGACAATGATTAAATGATTTATCAGATTGCTTGGAGCTAGAAAGTGAGAATGTGCTTTTAAGTGAGATTTTGGTGGAACACCAAACTTAGAATTCTTTATTCTCCCTTAATTTGTTTTGGTGTGAAACACCAAACTTAGCTCCTTGCAATACACACCAATCATTTAACCTTTTTATTGAAATAACTATGAAAAGAAAACTACCTCAGGTTGGGTTGCCTCCCAACAAGCGCTCTTTTATTGTCACTAGCTTGACACTGAGGCTTTCTTTTATGGTGGTTGGTGCTTGTAGGGCCTCAATTTGTCTCCTCTGACCGTGATCCTCTTTTTTGTTTTCTGGTGTTCTATTTCAGCATGCTCTAATGATAGTATGTTGCTGACAGTGTAGTAATCCTCGGTTTGTTGATTTGCCCCCAGCTGTTGATATATCAGTTGCACTTTGTCACCTTTGGAAAGCCCCTCTGTTGGAATCTTTCTATTCTTCCAGCCCCTTTTTGCTTTGTTTCTGCGTTTCATCTTTCCTTTTGTTGATCTTTCTTTTCTGGCCATAGGCTTTCCTTGAGGACTTCTCTTTTCAGTGGCTAATACTCTAACATCCTCTTGGACTTTTTCATCAGTCTGCACAATCCTTAGCATTGGGATGTTGCTGTGACTTTCCTGGTTATTTTTCATATAGTCTTTCTTTTCCTTGCTAAATTGTGCCTCTGGCAACACCTTCAGAGTGATGCTCTGGTCATGCATCCTGAGAGTTAATTCCCCTTCCTCTACGTCTATGATAGCTCTAGCAGTGGCTAAGAATGGCCTTCCCAGTATAACAGAGTTACCATCATCATCGTTTGATTCTAGAACCACAAAATCAGCAGGGTAAATAAAACTGTCCACCTTGACCAAAAGATTTTCAATTACACCCCTGGGGTACACCATTGACTTGTCTACCAGCTCCAAAGACATTTGTACTGGTTTGACCCCCTCTATATTCAGTTTTTTCACCAAGGAGGATGGTATTAAGTTAATACTTGCTCCGAGATTGCACATTGCTTTAGTGTTGGTCAATTCCCCAATGGTGCAAGGCAACAGGAAGCTCCCTGGGTCCTCAAGCTTGGGGGGAAGCCCCTTTTGAATCAAGGCCCTGCATTCCTCAGTAATCATTATGGTTTCTTTCTCATCCCAGCTTCTTTTCTTGTTGATGAGATCCTTCAGAAACTTGGAGTATAGAGGCATTTGCTCAAGTGCTTCAGCAAAGGGGATATTAATTTCGAGCTTCTTAAAGATCTCAAGGAATTTGTGAAAATGCTGGTCTTTAACCTCTTTGTTGAACCTTTGGGGATATGGCAGTGGAGGTGTGATGCTTTTTCCTATTTGCTGCTGCCCCTGAGCTACTTCTTTTGAGCTATGTGGCTGGTTGTCCTTCTCTTTGAGTTTCTCAGTGTCTTTGTTTGGCATCACATCTTGCTCCTTGGCCTCATCTGCCTTTGTTTGATTCTCATCCTCCTTTGGTTCTTTGATGTTCTCTGCTTGCTTCCTTGTAGTGTCATTGTTGCTTATCAATGTTCTCCCACTCCTTAATTGTATTGCCTTGCATTCTTCCTTGGGATTTGGAATTGTGTCACTGGGCAGTGAGTTTGAAGGTCTCTCAACAGATACTTGCTTGGAGAGTTGCCCCATCTGTCTCTCTAGGCTCTTCATAGAAGCTTCCTGATTCTTGGCTACCATTTCTTGGTGTTTCAACATTTTGTCTATCATGGCTTCCAAGTGAGTGATTCTTTGGGCTTCAGGTGATATTTGAGGTGGGTTGTGAGATGTGGGTGGTGGATGGTAGGCATTTTGGTTGGTTGGTTGGTTATTAGATTGGTATTGGTTGATGTTGGGGTAGTTGTTTTGAGGTTTTCTGTAGGGGTTTTGGTTAGTCTGCTGCTGGTTGTGATTTTGGTTGTTTCTTGGATTGTGTTGGTTTGAGTTCCTCTGCCATGGTTGTTGGTTTTGGGTATGGTTATCTCCCCATCTGAGGTTTGGGTGGTTCTTCCAGGATGGATTGTATGTATCACCATACACTTCATTTGGTCCTTGGTTGTGCATATACTGAACTTGCTCTTGTTGTTGTTCTTCTTGAGTTTCTTCACTCTGTCCCCATGTGGTTGATGGTTGGCTAGTGTTGACTGCTGCAACTTGGAGACTATCAATCCTCTTGGCCATTTGCTCAAATTGTTGTTGAATTTGCTGCTGCATCATCTTGTTTTGAGCTAGGATTGAATCCACTCCTTCTAGTTCCATTACTCCTCTTCTTTGTGATGGTTGGCGGCTTCTTTGATGAGCAAAGAAATATTGGTTGTTGGACACCATATCAATGAGTTCTTGAGCCTCTTCTGCAGTTTTCATGAGTTGCAAGGAACCTCTAGCTGAATGATCCAAAGCTTCCTGAGATTTCAGTGTTAAGCCTTCATAGAAGTTTTGAAGCTTCTCCCACTCATTAAACATAGCAGGGGGACATTTCCTGATCAGAGCCTTGTATCTCTCCCATGCCTCATAGATAGGTTCGGCCTCCATTTGTGTAAATGTTTGAACCTCAGCCTTTAACCTTATAATCCTCTGAGGTGGATAAAATTTTGCAAGGAACTTAGTTACCAAATCATCCCAGTTGTTGATGCTGTCTCTTGGAAAAGATTCTAACCATTGAGTGGCCTTGTCCCTGAGAGAAAATGGGAATAGCATCAGCTTGTAGCTGTCAGGGGGCACTCCATTAGTTTTGACAGTGTTGCATATCCTCAGGAAGGTGGATAAATGTTGGTGTGGGTCCTCAAGTGGTCCTCCACCAAAAGAGCAATTGTTCTGAACCAAAGTGATGAGTTGTGGCTTGAGTTCAAAATTGTTAGCATTGACATTTGGAGCCAAGATGCTGCTCCCACAATGTCTAGGATTTGCAAAGGTGTAGGAAGCCAAAACTCTCCTCTGGGGCGGGTTGCCATTGTTGTTGTCTTCTCCACCTGGTGGATTGGTTAAATGTTCTTCCATCTCTTGGAATTCTTCGTCTGATTCCTCTTCTCCAACAATGTTTTTCCCTCTTTCAGCTCTTCTTAACCTCCTGAGAGTTCTTTCGTCTTGTTCATGAAAATTGGGTACGGTTCTTCTTGTACCTGACATACAAGCAGAACATGAGAAATGCACAAAACTAGTGACACTTCAATTTACTGCCAGACTGAAGTGTTAGTTAGTTTAAGCAAAAAATCAAACAGTTAGTGGGTTAATCAAAATTAAAGAAAAAGTGCTTGATCTAGATTACCACTTCACTTAATCATTGTCAATCTAATCAATCCCCGGCAACGGCGCCAAAAACTTGATGAGATATTTTGGAGGAAAAATAAATCTCTCCCAAAACACCCAAAACTAACCGGCAAGTGCACCGGGTCGTATCAAGTAATAAAAACTCACGGGAGTGAGGTCGATCCCACAGGGATTGAAGGATTGAGCAATTTTAGTTTAGTGATTGATTTAGTCAAGCGAATCAAGTGTTGGTTGAGTGATTTGTGACTTGCAGAATGTAAATTGCATGAAATTAAAGAGAGCAGGAAATTAAATTGCTGAATCTTACAGAACAAGAAATTAAATGGCAGAAACTTAGAGTGCAAGAAATGTAAATTGCTTGAAATGTAAAGGGGATTGGGATGTGGATTTGCAGAATTTAATCAAGGAAAAGTTAAATTGCATTAAACAGAAGAGTAAAAGGGAATTGGGATTGAACCGGAAATGAAGCAGAAAGGTAAATGAACGTAAGAAGCAGTAAACAGGGAATTAAAATGGAAATTTAGATCTCAGGACCCAGAGACTAGAAAACCAAGTCTAGATCTCAATGCCTTCCTAGATCCAACAAGAACAATAGCAAGGAAATTGTAAATTGCAAAGAAAAGAGATGAAGAACAATGAACCGGAAATGCAATTCAATTAACAATAAAGAAACAGAGAGATCCAAGATTGAGATTGAAACAGAATTTCTTCAATTCTCTAATCCAAGATCCAAGACAAAATTGTAAATGAAAATGAAAGCAATGAAAGCAAAGAAAATTAAAGTTCAAAAGCTCTCCGAAAACTATTATGAAAATTCCAAAAGGAAAGCTCCCCGAATAACTTGAATTCTATCCTATTTATACACTTTCCAAAATGATCTTCAAGCCTTGAGTTGGGCCTTTGTTCTTGGTGGAATTGGGTTGAAAGAGGCCTTGGTTGATTGCTCTTGAAGTTTGAAGAAGAACCAAAGTGAACCAATTGAACCGGTTTTGAAGTTAGCCATAGTTGGACCTAACGTTTGAGCCAAAGTTAGGGGTCTAACTTTGGCTCCAACTTTTCATAGCAGCAAACATAATTTACTGGTATGGACGTTGGTGCCAACGTTAGGGGTCTAACTTTGACCCTAACGTTGGCCTCCCTTATGCATATTTATGGCGCCAACTTTGTCCTCTTGTCATGTTGCCAATTTTATGCCCAATATAGACTATCATATATGGTTGGAAAGCTCTGAATGTCAGCTTTCTAACCCATTTGGAATCACTTCAATTGGACATCTACAACTCAAGTTATGATCATTTGAAGAGGGCATGGTCGCTGGCTTTGGTGTGCAGCGTTTGAGGTAACGTTAGCCCTCAAACGTTGGCGAAAACGCCAGTTCTCGAGGCTCAAATGTATTGTCTACCCCATACTATTATACATTGTTGGAAAGCCCTGGATGTCTACTTTCCAATGCCGTTGGGAGCACATTATTTGGAGCTCTAATGCTCGAGATATACTCCTTTGAAGGTGCAGAGGTCAGTTGGCCTCACTGCAGGTTGCCACCATGTTCGTTTATGCACATTGCGGGGCAGTTTTCTCCCTCAATTTTAGTGTCCACCATGCAGTGCCATATATGCTTGGAATGCTCTTGATTCCTACTTTCCAATGCTTCTTGAATCACCTCATTTGGAGCTCTGTAGCTCAAGTTATTCTTGTTGGAAGTATACCCCTTGTATGCCTTGTGGTGTGTGGCGCCAACGTTAGCCTCCAAGTTAGGGGGCTAACGTTGGCGCAAACGTTGGCTCCTTCCCCATTGTAATTCATGTGCCAACGTTAGCCCTTCTCCCTTATGTCTTCATGTGCCAACGTTAGATGGCCAGGGAGGAATTCATGTGCCAACGTTAGCCTCCAAGTTAGGGGGCTAACGTTGGCGCAAACGTGGGATGGCCAGGGAGGAAAATTCAAGTTCCAACGTTAGCCTCCAAGTTAGGGGGCTAACGTTGGGGCTAACTTCATGCTTCCTGGTTCAATTTCACTTATTCCATTGTCCTCTCTTCACTTCTAGCCATTCCTCTTTGCTTCAACCTTTCTCCAAGCTTTCTTCACCTATCATTAATCAACCAAACTCATCAAAGCTATGCTCAAAATCATGAGATCTTCATTCTTTCATAATATGCAACAAATATAGCATAAAACCTCATGAAATGGCATGAATTCATATATGGTTGGTTCAATCAAGGGAAACATGAAAATCTACTCAATTAGCTTGCTTGTAGCTCAAGAAAGTGCATAATTCTAATGAAAACAAAAGAAAAAGACTAGCTAAAATAGGCTAGGATGACTTGTCATCACATCAAAAACTTGATGAGATATTTTGATGAGAAACGAATCTCTCACAAAACATCACAAAACTAACCGGCAAGTGCACCGGGTCGTATCAAGTAATAAAAACTCACGGGAGTGAGGTCGATCCCACAGGGATTGATGGATCAAGCAATTTTAGTGGGTGATTAGTTTAGTCAAGCTGATATTTAGTGAATTGTGTGAAATTGTAGCCAACAGAAAGTAAATGACAGTGAATTTAAAGTTGCAGAATATAAATTGGCAAGTAACTTAAAGAGCAAGAAATGTAAATTGCAAGAATCTTAAATGACAAGAAATATAAATTGCATTAAATGTAAAGGGAATTGGGAATTGGATTTGCAGAAATTAAACAAGGAAAAGTTAAATTGCAACAAGCAGAGAAGTAAAAGATGGATTTGATTGATTCGGAATCAAAACAGAAATGTAAATAAACATGAAAAGCAATAAACAGAGAATGTAAAATTGGAATTAAGATCTCAGGACCCAAGAGACTAGATAACCAAGTCTAGATCTCAATGCCTTCCTAGATCCAACAAGAACAATTGCAAGAGAAATTAAAGAAAAGTAAATTGCAGAAGCCAAGAGAAGGTGAAGTAGTAAACAGGAATGGAAATTCAATTGTGCAGAGAAAGTAAACAAGAAAATTCTCAAGGTGAGATTGAAACAGAATTTCTTCAATTCTCAACCCAAGATTCAAAACGAAATTGAAAACTAAGAGAGAGCTCTCAAATCCTAATGCTCCCTAGTGGAGCCAACCTTATTCATAGCCTCTTCCACTCTATCTTCAAGTCTCATAGCCCTATTCACTTCCATCTCACTTCTCATTTTGAAAAATTCATCAAAAGTTGGGAATGCCGGATCCATGTTGTGCATATGTTCTCCAATATAGTTTAGTTTGATTTGGCTATTGACATTATAATCGGCTTGCACTTCATACCTTGCTTCTTGGAGTGTTGTGAACTCCTTGAAGGCCTTCAAACTTTCAGCTTGCATTTGTTCCAGCTTCCCAAAAGATTCATGAGATTGAAAGGCATGTTCTTCTTGCATCGCAAGAAATCTTGACTCAAATTCATTTTGTTTGTTGATTATTCTCAGCTCTCTTTCTTCTTGTGCTTGTTGGTTTTGCATGTACAGAGAATGATATTCCTCTTGCCTTGCTTGGATTCTTGTGTATTGTTGAGATAACCTTCCTATTGCTTCTTGCATTTGAGTCATATCCATATTGCCATGTGGGACAAAGTGTGGCTGCTCTTCCTCATCTTGTGGCTCTTCTTCCATGTGTGGCTCATCTTCTTCCATTTGCTCTTCTCTTTCCCTTCCTCCATGTGGCCTTCGGCCTTGGTGTGCTTCAAGGGGCATCATCATTCGTTCAATAGTTATGGGCATGCCTTGGCTTAACCACATTGGATTTTCCTCTTCCAATGGGACCTTGGCCTTTGCACACAACTTCCAAATGGTGCTCGGATAGTACAACCAAGATCCGGCCGAATTCTTTTCAGCTATCTTTAGAATGTCTCTTGCCAGGATCTCATGAACTCTTATCTCTCCACCCACCATGATACAATGCAGCATTAAGGCTCTCTCCCTGTTAACTTCTGAGGTGTTCACCGTCCCCAGAATTGACCTTTTCATCAACTCATACCATCCTTTTGCCTCCGGAATGAGGTTACATCTCTTCAGGAACTTGTATCTGTTCTTGTTATCTCCCTCCGTTCTCAAAACAAATGTCTCTTGCGATCTCTTCATAATTTTGATCCTCAGTTAATCTTTGTTGGTATCCCGGTTCATCAAAGCGCACTGACTTTAGTTTCAAGACTTTCTTGATTGCATCCGGGCCAAAGTCTACTTCCACCCCACGCACATAGCTCTTGTACGTTGGGGGTTCACGCATGTCAATTCTTGGGACATTTGCATAAAACTCTCTTATGATATTGGTATTAATTCGAGAGATTGGTGATGTAAGTTCCTCCCATCTCCTCTTCCGGATCTTGTTCTTTATTTCTTGACATCCATCATCTGGCAACATGAATGGAATCTCAGGATAGATTCTTTTCTCGTTCATCCATTGAATTTGCATTTGATGAGACCAAGTCTTGAACTTCCATTGGTCATATTCATATGTTTCTTCCTCTACTATTGGATCTTTTCCTTTTCGTCTTTTGGTTCTTGAGGAAGATGCCATGATCACTTGGTTAGTTGAGAGGGAATGTGAAGAATGTTGGGGAGTTTGATGTGTGCTTGGAGGAAAAAGAGATTAGGTTCGGACTTGCTAGGGAGTTATGAAGAGAAGATTAAGTGTTTGGAGTTTAATGTAAAAGAAAAAGTTGCACAAGGCTTGTAATGTTGAGGAGTGATTCGGTTATGTGCATGGCTTGAAGGTGGTATGCTTTTAAATGAGCAATGAAGGGCTAGGATGCAATTAGACACTATGGGGATCAAGGGTGTGCATGTATGGATGAATGAAGACAAAATTTGCTCCTTCCCTTGCCTTTGCCGTGACCATCCTCAAGGAGTGGCAGATTTCTTCCTTGAGGTATGTGATAGGATTTTGTCCTTATGCTATGCTTTCCTTTGTCTTGTCCTTTTCCTTGAAGATTCTTTGACTTCCTAGTCACCACAACAAGACAACACACATTAGTCTCATCTAACCGTAGCAAGTGTGTACTTTTTATTAAAACTTTATGAACCATCAATTCTTGTCTCATTTAAACCGTGATACTTCCTTTGGAAGACACCAAACTTGATGTTTGGTAAAATATAAAGAAACTGAGTTTCTTCTTCCAATAAGTGAAGTTTAAATGTTTATAAGAATTGTTTTCATCATACTTTCTTTTTCTCTCTTTTCTCTTTTTTTTTTTTTTTTTCATGAAGGATTAATTGTATCCTTGAATTGGTGCATCAAAGTTTGATGAACATCAAGCTTGTTTCTTGTCAAAGGGTTTATCACAATTAATGCCTTCATAAAAAAATTCTTTTTACAAGGTTTTGAAAAATAACAAAAGTATGATTACTAATGCATGAATTTCAAATTTTCACGAAGCTATGTGGACACCAAACTTAGTGTTCGGCCATATGCTCTATCAAAACTTTTTAAGTATGTGAAACAAAATCCTTTGTAATATTTGGTTGAGTGTGTTTGAAGACACACCAAACTTAGCATATGTTTCAAAATAGTGCATGTAATAAATGGACACGTTCATGAAAAGAGAAAAGAATTCATGCATCAAGTGATCATAATTTATTGAATGTAAAATGACAAGAATCTTAAAGCATGGCAAGAGGAATATCATTCTCTGTACATGCAAAACCAACAAGCACAAGAAGAAAGAGAGCTGAGAATAACTCTTATGAAAATTCTAAAAGGAAAGCTCCTAAGGAAAACTCTCCCAGGAAAGCTCTCTTAATAACTTGAATTCTATCCTATTTATACACTTTCCAAAATGATCTTCAAGCCTTGAGTTGGGCCTTTGTTCTTGATGGAATTGGGTTGAAAGAGGCCTTGGTTGATTGCTCTTTGAAGATTGAAGAAGAACCGAAGTGAACCAATTGAACCGGAAATGAAGTTAGCCAAAGTTGGTCTCAACGTTAGGGTCAAAGTTAGGGGTCTAACTTTGACCCTAACTTTTCATATCAGCAAGCTAAATTCCCTGGTTTGGACGTTGGTGCCAACGTTAGGGGTCTAACTTTGACCCTAACGTTGGCCTTCCTTATATGCTAGTGGTGCCAACATTAGTGCCCCTCCCTTTGTGGTTCATGTGCCAACGTTAGCCTCCAAGTTAGGGGGCTAACGTTGGCGCAAACGTTGGTGCCCCTCCTTTGCAATGTCATGTGCCAACATTAGCCTCCAAGTTAGGGGGCTAACGTTGGCTCAAACGTGGGAGCCCAGGGAGTACTTCATGCCCAACGTTAGCCTCCAAGTTAGGGGGCTAACGTTGGGGCTAACTTCATGCCTCCAAGTTCACTTTCACTTATCCCTTTCTTCACTTCTAGCCATTCCTCTTTGCTTCAACCTTTCTCCAAGCTTTCTTCACCTATCATTAATCAACCAAACTCATCAAAGCTATGCTCAAAATCATGAGATATTCATTCTTTCACAATATGCAACAAATATAGCACAAAACCTCATGAAATGGCATGAATTCACATATGGTTGGTTCAATCAAGGGAAACATGAAAATCTACTCAATTAGCTTGCTTGTAGCTCAAGAAAGTGCATAATTCTAATGAAAACTAAAGAAAAAGACTAGCTAAAATGGGCTAAAATGACTTGTCATCACCTACTGTCTACCTGTTCTTTACTTTCTTCCTCTTCTTCCAATTTGTTAAGAGAAATGACTTCAAAGGAGGAGAAGTTTCAGCTACTGTCCCTTGCCTTGGCTTTTCCTCAGCAAGCTTCCTTTTGCAAATGGCTTGATTGATCTTGCTTACTGGATTAGGGACAGGATTGGTGCTTTTGTTAGTTGCCTTCACTTCTTTGAATCCAAGTCTTGGTTGCTGTGTGATTATTGGAGTTTTGCATTCATCCAGAGCCTTTTGTATTTGTGGTTCTATGAACTCCTCCTTTATGTACTTCTCTGCCTCACTTGAGTTTGGAATGACTTCTTCACTTTCTTGCTCCTCCACTTCCTCTTTTACACTCAACATTTGTTTTAATAGCTCTATCATGGGGGAGGTTTGTTTATCTTCCCAACATTTCTTCATCTCTTCGTCATACCTTTCAATCATGGATTCAAGTGTTGAGGCATTTTGGTCCAGGGGGGTTTGTGAAAGTTGTGAGTCTTCATGTTCTCTTGTCATCTCAAGTGCAGTTTCAGGTTCAACCACCTCATTCTTCATTGAAAGTTCACTTGATGCAGTGGCCTCCTTATCTTGCTCTTCCACTTTATCCTTCACATCTATCAATTGGTCTTCATTTTCCTTGCTTAGTAGTTCTAAGCGTTTATCTGTGTCCTCCAATTGCTTATCTGTCTCCTGAGAAAGGATTTCTAGTTCCCTCCGGGATTGTTGATATTCCTCCGCCATTCTGTTGAACCTAGACTCAAATTCTGAAAACCATGAGTGGTTCATGGAAGTTTGTGTGGGTGGTGAGTTTTGAAAGGGGCTTTCGGTTGAAGTATGGTCAAGTGATGATATCTCTGGATGAATATCATATGGAGCACTAGAATTCCCTTCCCAGCCACCATTAGAATCATGACTTGCATCATTTTGTGGTGGAGGGAAATATCCCATATGATTTTCTTTCTCATCTCGTGGTTCTGAAGCATAGCTCCATGAATTGGAGTGCCCAGAATTTGAAGTTTCTTGGTGATATCCCCAGCCATCATTAGAGATTGGTGATGGTGGGTGATATCCCATAAAATTTGTTTGATCATAAGATGAGTTGAACTCCATTTGAGTTTTGTAAAACACACAACCAAGGAAAATTGAAATTACTCATATCAGAGATGAGAATTTCTTAGTGAGGCAAAAACTCAAACACCTTGGTTTCACTTTGAAACAGAAAACAAAAATAAAGAAAATGCTTGATCTAGACTTCTCACCCACATAATCATTGTTGATCTAAATCAATCCCCGGCAACGGCGCCAAAAACTTGATGAGTATTTTGGTGAAAAATAAATTTCTCCCAAAACACACAAATCTAACCGGCAAGTGCACCGGGTCGCATCAAGTAATAATAACTCACGGGAGTGAGGTCGATCCCACAGGGATTGATGGATCAAGCAACTTTAGTGAGTGATTAGTTTAGTCAAGCTAACATTGAGTGATTTGAGTGACAATTGAAGCCAACAGAATGTAAATTTGCAGGAATTATACAGTGCAGAAAGTAAATTGCAATGAAGCTTAAAGAGCAAGAAATGCAAATTGCAAGAATCTTAAATTGCAAGAAATGTAAATTGCATTAAATGTAAAGAGGAGTGGGTGCTGGAAATTAAAGAGAGCAATAGATCAAAGCTTAGAGAAAATTAAACTTGCAAGAAAAGTAAATCAGATCATGAACAGAAATGTAAAATGCAGAGCACTTGCAGGAGAATTAAATTGCTTGAAAATAAATTGAATTTACTGGGAACAGAAAGCAATGAGAACCAAAGATCAAAATCAAATTCCTTCTCCCCTCAATCCAAGATTCAAATTCAAAGAAAGAAAATCAAAAAGAGAGCTCTGTATTCCTCGTGCTCCCTTATGGAGCCAGCCTCCCTTACAAATATGAAATAGATGCCTATTTATAGGCATTTTTACAAAATGAAAATGAAATTCAAAACAAATTACAATTAAAATGAAATTTCTATTCTAACTATCTCTTGTGCCTTTGAGTGGTGTCTATTGGGCCCTTGCTCTTGATGGAATTGGATTGATAAAGGCCTTGGTTGATTGCTCTTGGAGTTTGAAGAGGAACCGAATTGAACCGGGTTGAGTTTGCAAAAGTTGGTGCAAATGTTAGAGCAAAAGTTAGGGGTCTAACTTTTGGTCTAACTTTTCATATCAGCCCACAAATTTTGCTGCTATCCACGTTGGGGCAAAAGTTAGGGGTCTAACTTTTGCTCCAATGTTGGCCTCCCTTATGCACATTTATGGCGCCAACTTTGTCCTCTTTTCATGTTGCCAATTTTATGCCCAATATAGACTATCATATATGGTTGGAAAGCTCTGAATTTCAGCTTTCTAACCCACTTAGAATCACTTCAATTGGACATCTACAACTCAAGTTATGATCATTTGAAGAGGGCATGGTCGCTGGCTTTGGTGTGCAGCGTTTGAGGCGACGTTTGCCTCAAACGTTGGCGAAAACGCCAGTTCTGGAGGCTCAAACGTATTGTCCACCCCATACTATTATACATTGTTGGAAAGCCCTGAATGTCTACTTTCCAATGCTTTTGGAAGCACATCAATTGGAGCTCTACAGCTCGAGTTATACTCTGTTGAAGGTGCAGAGGTCAGTTGGCCTCACTGCAGGTTGCCACCATGTTCGTTTATGCACATTGCGGGGCAGTTTTCTCCCTCAGTTTTAGTGTCCACCATGCAGTGCCATATATGCTTGGAAAGCTCTTGATTTCTACTTTCCATTGCTTCTTGAATCACCTCATTTGGAGCTCTGTAGCTCAAGTTATTCTTGTTGGAAGTACCCCTTCAAGCTGTTGTGGTGTGTGGCGCCAACGTTAGCCACCAAGTTAGGGGGCTAACGTTGGCGCAAACTTTTGCTCCTCCTCTTGTGATTTTCATGTGCCAACGTTAGCCACCAAGTTAGGGGGCTAACGTTGGCGCAAACCTTTGGTGCCCAGGGAGGTTTTCTTCATGCCAACGTTAGCCTCAAAGTTAGGGGGCTAACGTTGGCGCAAACTTTTGGTGCCCAGGGGTGAATTTCATGTGCCAACGTTAGCCTCAAAGTTAGGGGGCTAACGTTGGCGCAAACTTTTGGTACCCAGGGAGTGATTTTCAAGTTCCAACGTTAGCCTCCAAGTTAGGGGGCTAACGTTGGGGCTAACTTTTCAACCAAAAGTTTGTGCAAAAGTTTGATGCTAACTTTAGGTCCAGCTTTTTGCTTCCTGGTTCAATTTCACTTATTCCATTGTCCCCTCTTTACTCCTAGCTATTCCTTCTTGCTTCAACCTTTCTCCAAGCTTTCTTCACCTATCATTAATCAACCAAACACATCAAAGCTATGCTCATAATCATGAGATATTCATTCTATCATAATATGCAACAATTATAGCATAAAACCTCATGAAATAGCATGAATTCATACATGGTTGATTAAATCAAAGGAAGCATGAAAATCTACCTAATTGGCTTGCTTGTAGCTCAAGAAAGTGCATAAAACCTATTGAAAACAAAGGAAAAAAGCATAGAAAAACATGACATGGTGACATGTCATCACAGGGCAGGAATAGCTCAGAGGATGGAGAGGAAGCATGCAAAAGTGGAAGGAATACAAGAAGTTGGAGAAATTGCTAAGCTGTCCAGCCTGACCTTTTCGCACTCAAACGACTATAACTTTAGCTACAGAGGTCCAAACGACGCGGTTCTAGTTGCGTTGGAAAGCTAAAGTCCGGGGCTTCAATTTGATATATAATTTGCCATATCTTCCCCGAAGTTAGGCGATGCGAATGCGTGAATGACGCGCCCACATCGCATCTGCGAATTTCAATCCGCGCGGACGCGTGGACGACGCCTCCGCGTCACTTGCCCGTGACCTGAACGTAACAGAAATCACAGGGAGTGGTTTCTGGGCTGCTTTTGACCCAGTTTTCAGCCCAGAACACACAGATTAGAGGCTATAAAGTGGGAGAATGCATCCATTCATAATCATGCTTTCATATTCACAATTTTAGGATTTAGATGTAGTTTTTAGAGAGACAGGTTCTCTCCTCTCTCTTAGGATTTAGGATTAGGATTCCTCTTAAAGGATTTAGAATTTCTTCTTCATCACAGGTTCAATATTCCTTTTATTTATTTTTATTTTTCCAATTTAATTTATGAATTTCCATGTTAGAATTGATTTCTTTATTTAATATATTTTGAGGTATTTCAAACTTATGATTGCTCTCTTTAATTTATGTTGCTGTTGCTTCCAATCTGAAGACATTTTTATTCCAGTAGATTTACTTTTCCCTTTTGGTCTTGATTAAGAAATCAGTAACTCAGGAGTTATCAAAATCAACATAATTGATAATCGTTATCTTTGCTAATTGAATTAAACTTCAATAATCCCAATCTTTCCTTAGGGATTAACTAGGATTTGAGGATCTAACTAATTAGTCTCTTGACCTTCCCTTGCTCTAGCAAAGGTTAACTAAGTGGAATTAAGGTTCAATTTTCATCATTATTAATAAGGATAACTAGGATAGGACTTCCAATTTCTCACACCTTGCCAAAAGTATGTTTTTACAGTTATTTATTTATTTTACAGTCTTTTACCTATTTTAATTGCAATTTAAATTACTTGTTCCTCATCTTCACTACCCCGATTTACAATCTTCATAACCAATAATAAGAACATACTTCCCTACAGTTCCTTGAGAAGACGACCCGAGGTTTGAATACTTTGGTTATCAATTTTTAAGGGGTTTATTACTTGTGACAACCAAAACGTTTGCACGAAGGGATTTCTGTTGGTTTAGAATCTATATCTACAACGCAACTATTTTTATAAAATTCTTTACTGGCAAAAATCTTAACGTCAGGCAGCTATGGCAAATTATATATCGTTGCGAAGCCCCAGACGTTAGCTTCCCAACGCAACTAAAACTGTGTCGTTTGGACCTCTGTAGCTCAAGTTATGGTCATTTGAGTGCAGAGAGGTCAGGCTGGACAGCTTTAGCAGTTCCTTCAGTTTCTTGTATTCCTTCCACTTTTTGCATGCTTCATTTCCATCCTCTAAGCCATTCTTGCCCTGTAATCTCTAAAATCACTTAACACACATATCAAGGCATCTAATGGTAATAAGAGAGGATTAAACATAGGGAATTTAAGGCCAAAGAAGCATGTTTTCAATCAAAGCACATAATTAGGAAGGCAAATGTAAAACCATGCAAATAGTATGAATAAGTGGGTAAAGAGTTAATAAAAACTACTCAATTGAGCACAAGATAAACCATAAAATAGTGGTTTATCAGGCCCTTACTGTCCTATCTAGGATTTGCTTTAGTTCTCTATTTGAGACTTCAGCTTGCCCATTGGTTTGGGAATGATATGGTGTTGCTACTTTATAGTGAACTCCGTAACGGCTTAAGACAGAATCTAGCTGTCTGTTACAGAAATGAGTTCCTCCATCACTGATTAGTATCCTAGGGACACCAAATCTGGTGAAGATGTTCTTCTGGAGGAACTTCATTACTACTCTTGTGTCATTAGTGGGTGTTGTTATTGCTTCAACCCATTTAGACACATAATCTACTACCACAAGGATGTAGGTGTTTGAGTATGAAGGCGGGAATGGTCCCATGAAATTTATGCCACATACGTCAAACAACTCAATCTCTAAGATTCCTTGCTGAGGCATACTGTGACCATGAGAAAGATTGCCAGCCCTCTGGCAATTATCACAGTTACGGACGAACTCTCTAGAATCCTTAAAGAGAGTAGGCCAGTAAAAGCCACTTTGAAGTACCTTAGCGGCTGTCCGCTCACCTCCAAAGTGTCCTCCATAGTCAAAGCCATGGCAATGCCATAAAATTATCTCTACCTTTTCTTTAGACACACAGCGTCGAATTATTCCATCCGAGCATCTCTTAAAGAGATATGGCTCATCCCATAGGTAATATTTTGCATAATGCATGAGTTTCCGGGCTTACTGTCTGGTAAACTCTTTGGGAATGAACCGTATAGCCTTGTAGTTTATAATGTCTGCAAACCAAGGTACTATTCGGATGGCATATAGTTGCTCATCTAGAAACGATTCGGATATGTCAGTATGGGGAGAAGAAGTCCCTTCTACTGGCTCAATCCGGGACAAGTGATCAGTCACCTGATTTTCTGTCCCTTTTCTGTCTCTAATTTCTATATCAAACTCTTGCAGGAGAAATACCCATCTTATAAGTCTAAGTTTAGACTCCTACTTAGTGAGTAGATACTTTAGAGCAGCATGGTCAGTATAAATAATGACCTTAGATCCTACTAGGTAGGATCTGAACTTGTTAATGGCATAAACCACTGCAAGTAGCTCCTTTTCTGTAGTAGTATAATTTTTCTGCGCATTATTTAATACACGACTAGCATAATAAATGACATGCAGAAGCTTGTCATGTCTCTGACCTAGGACTGCGCCTATTGCATGATCACTTACATCACACATTAGCTTAAATGGCAAGTCCCAGTTGGGTGCAGAGATGATAGGAGCAGTGACAACTTGGCTTTCAGAGTTTCAAAGGCATGCAGGCATTCTTGGTCAAAGACGAATAGACCATCAGTGGCCAATAGATTACTGATGAACGGAAAATTGACAGTTTAGAATTCACAAATGAAGTCTCGTTGCAATATAGTTTCTAAACTAACAAATAATCCTTTCGTACAAAAATTTGTTTGTCACAAGTACAAACCCCTAAAATCTATAAACTGAAGTATTTAAACCTCGGGTCGTTCTCCCTAGGAATTGCAATAAAGTGTTCTTGTTATTGGTTATGGAGTATGTTTGGGGTTTTTGAGATTTTAGACAAGAAATATAAATGGCAATGAAAATAAACTAACAACTAACAAAGCTCTTGGCAAGATATGAGAACTAGAAGTCCTATCCTAGTTATCCTTCTCAATTGTGACCACAAATTATCCATTGCTACCACTTAGTTAACCTCTAACCATGGAGGAAAGTCAAGTGGATAAACTAACTTGATTCCACAAGTCCTAGCCAACTCCCAAGGGAAAGACTAGCTTTAGTGGTATCCAAATCAATTAGCAACTTCGAATTATTAATCATCAAAGGCATTAGATAACTCAAGCATCACTAATTACTCTACCAAAGCCAAGAAGAACAAAATCTAACTCATATCTAGAAGAGGCATTTCAACAAACACATAGAAGGCAATAAAGGCAAACATTATTAATTGCAAGAAATAAAGGAATCTATAACTACAAAAGCAAGAGATTAACAATAGAAAGGCAAAACAATTATGAAACAACAAAGAACTTACCAATTGCATTGAAGAAAAAATGTAGATCTACAAAAGAAAGTTCATAAACTACAACTAACAATACAAAGGAATTACAAGAGAAGAAGAATTCTACAACTACAAGAGAACGATTAAGGAAGGAAAAGGAAAATTAGAAGAGAGAAGAAGAACTAAATCTAGATCTAAAACCTAATCCTAATCCTAGAGAGAAGTGAGAGCTTCTCTCTCTAAAACTAACTTTAAACTAATCCTGATGTGTGTTAATGAACAATAGAATGAAAAGTTGTTAATTCCCTTCAATCCTTGGTCTTTTAAAGCACTTCTGGTGCCAAAAGTTGGTTGCAAATGGGCCCCACAGCTTCTCAGAAATTGCTGGATACATTTTCTATCTAAAAATCACGTGTGGAGACCGGCGCGTACGCGTACTGTGCGTGTGCGTGTCCCTGAAGATTTCGCAATCCACGCGTGCGCGTACCGTGCGTGTGCGCGTGGATGATGTTTCTCAAATCTTTGGTTTTTTCCATGTGTTCTCCATTTTGCATGCTTTTCTCTTCACTCCCTTGATTCATTCCTAGCCTTTTCAACCTGAAATCACTTAACAAACAAATCAAGGTATCTAGTGGAATCAAAGGTGAATTAAATTTAGCTAATTAAGGACCTAGAAAAGCATGTTTTCACACTTAAGCACAAATTGGGAGACAATCATGAAACCATGCTATTTCATTGAATAAATGTGGGTAAAAGCTCATAAAATTACCTTAATTAAGAACAAGATAAACCCTACAAAGGGGGTTTATCAACCTCCCCATACTTAAACCAAGCATATCCTCATGCTTAAACCAAGAGAGAAGAAAGAGCATCAACATTTATTCAATAAAATCTAACTAAATGCAATCTACCTATATGCAACTATCTACATGAATGCAATTGCTTGGTCAAAATAAATCAATTCCCAAGAAGCATATATGCACAAGGGCTAAGGACTAGCAAGTCTAGTCCACAATTGAATTGAGTTATTAAATATTTTTACAAACTTGCATGAAGAATGATGATCATAGGTGAAAACATGTAATTGAGTATCAAACCCTCACCGGATGTGTTTGCACTCTATTTAAGTGTTTGGGGTTGATTCACTCAATTCTCCCCTAATCATGCTTTCTAAGATTTGTTTTTCTTCTAACAATCATCATATATTTCATGCATGCATACATATATTATGAGGTCTTTTCATTGGTTGTAATGGGGCTAGGGTCACGGTAGGATGCATATTTGGTTAAGTGAGCTTGAAATTTGAATCTTTGATGAGCTTAAACTTCTCACCTAACCTATGACATCCTATACAATTAAGTTCTAACCTAACTACCCATTTTCACTTTTCCACATACTCATGCACTCTTTTTCATTTCACAACACTGATGCATTGATTTTATTGAGCTTTGCTTTGCTTTGGGGCATTTTGTCCCCTTTTTATTTCTTTTTTTTTCTTATTATTTTTTTTCTTTTGAATACTATTTTTCTTTTTCTTTTCTTTTTTTCTTTTGTTTTTTCTCATGTTTTTATTTCTTTTTGCTTTGCAATATATACAAAAACATCAATACATAAGGTTTTACATTTGATTAACAAATGAGCATGTACCCAATTCCTAATATTTACAACAAAAATACAAACTACCCCTTTTATTCACCCAATGTCCCAATTTTTCCACACTTGAATGGTACATACACACTAGCCTAAGCCGATCAAAGATCCAAATTAAGGACTTTTATTATTTTTTCGCTTTACGGCTTGTAATGTGCTAAAATTAGAA
The DNA here is from genome assembly GCF_003086295.3 of Arachis hypogaea. NCBI lineage: Eukaryota > Viridiplantae > Streptophyta > Magnoliopsida > Fabales > Fabaceae > Arachis > Arachis hypogaea. The sequence goes on along the minus strand of NC_092053.1, from coordinate 59,389,859 downwards.
CAAAGTGGGTTAAGCGTAGGCTCAAATTTGGTTAACAATGGAAGATAGAAGGTAAGGCTATTTGGGTAAGTGAATTACATGAAATGATGGCCTCAATCATATAAATGAATGAATACACAAAATAATGGACATAAAGAATCAAACAAATCAAAGATTACAATCATAGAAAGAGAATAATGCACACAAGAAGGAAAATAAGTGGTTATAAGATGTAACCACACCATTAGGCTCAAGTCTCACAAGCTTGTGTTCTTAGCTCAAAAACATGATCCACAATATATATATAATTCAAGCAAGTTTTATGAAGAGTTTTCTCTCAAATCAATTGGTGCCCTATAGATAAAATTCATGAAGAATTAATCTCATTATTTTGACTAAGCTTATAGTGTATATATATGCAAAAATAAGAAAATGAAACAAAAATTCTAAAATACCTAAAAAAATGAAATGCAAAAGTGTTGAGATTGGAAATTTGTCACCCAAAATCGCCGACCGGTCGGACGACCTCCCCATACTTAAAAGTGTGCACCGTCCTCGGTGCACTCAAAGATGAGCAAGGGGGTACGGTGACTCTCTGGATTGCCACCTTCAGCTGGTAGGTCAACCGGATACTGCGTGTTCTTTCTTTCGCTTCCATTTTTGCTTGTGGTGCATCATTTATGAAAAATAAAAATATAACACCATAAGATGAGAAAACAAAAGCAAGGAAGCATACATTGTTGGAATGAGGTACTAATCACTAGAATTGAGTGAGTGAATTAGTGTGACATTAATGACAAATAAGTGTGTGAATTGTAAATTACGCGCGGTTTAGAACACACATTAGCATAAAAGCTATGTCACTAAAGAAGCATGCACTTTACTCATTCTAGTATGCTTGAGATGCTTTAAGTAAGCTTGTAAGGTAAAACAAGCATTAAAGAAGCATGAAGGCATTCAAGCTATAAGCATATGAATGCATATGATCGTGAAATACAATGCATTAAGGTAAATGCACACCATCCAATGTCAAGAGATTGCCTAATCAAAGAATAGGATTCAAATGACATGGTGGCCGAATCATGCAATTCAAGAAGAGTTACAAGCTCGAAGGCAATTCTCATCACTTGGTATTCTTAAAAGGTAAGCATGAAAAACTCAAAACCAAGTAGCAAAATATAACCTCAACAATAGAATCCAACAAAGATTATAAACATAATGATGTTAAGATAACATCCCTTTTTAATACTCAGCAGTAGGGTGTTCGCGGTGCGGTTTGGTTCGGTTATTGGAGAAAAAGTCATCCGATCCAATTTTATATTTATTTTTCGGTTCGGTTTGGTTCGGTTTTTTTATCAATACCAACCAAACCAAACCAAACCAATTGAAATCGGTTTGGTTCGGTTCGGTTTTTTTGGTTTTCCAAATAATTCAAAAAAATATCCCGATCTAAACTTCTATCCATACCCTAAAATCAAATACCAGAGCAGAACCCAAATCAAGAACAAATAATAAAAAACCAAAATAACTAGATGATCAGTAATCACAACCAAAGAAGTAATCAGATCCAAAATCCTGAGCAAAACTCATAACAGAACATACAATCAAAACAAAGAAGTAATCAGATCCAAAATCCTAAGCAAAACTCAGAACAGAACATACAATCAAAATAAAGAAGTAATCAGATCCAAAACCCTAAGCAAAACTCAGAACAGAACATACAATCAAAATAAAGAAGTAATCAGATCCAAAACTCACAACCAAGAACAAATAATCAATAATCAAAGATAAAAATCAAAATAACAAATCAGAACGGATACAAGTATCAGATCAGAATCCAAAAACAAAAAACAACAAATAGTCAGATCCAACAAATTTAGAACTACGATTCAGAGATGCGAAGAGCCAACGAACAATTATTGAAAACGACGGTGTGGAGGACGATGCTGGGAGGACAACGGGAGGAAGACAATGGAAGTAGATGGCGGCTTCTGTGCATGGAGGAGACGGCAGCTTCTGTGCGTGGGGGAAGGGCGGCTTCTGTGCGTGGTGGAAGGGCGGCGCCGAGGAGAGGGAATCGCGATGAGGAAGAGAAGGAGAGAAAGGGCCACACCGAGAAGAGGGAAGCACGAAGAGGAAGGCAACCGTGAGGGTGCTGTCCGGCGACGTCAGGGGATTAGAGGACGACGACCTGTGAGGGTGGGATGTGGAAGTGGAAAAAGAGAGTGGAGAATGGGGAAGAGGAGAGATTTAGGGTTCATGAGCGGCGCTGTATCTCGCTGGAAGGGGGTGGGGTTTGGTTTTTATATAGGGTTTTTTAGTAAGCCGGTTCGGTTCAGTTTGGTTAGGGTTTTTCAAATTAAAACCGAAAACCAAACCGAACCGCAAAAAAATACAAAATATCATTTTTTCGGTTTTTTCGGTTTTTGGTTTGTTCGGTTATCGGTTTTTTCGGCTCGGTTGGTCGGCTTTTTTCGGATTGGATCGGTTTTGAACACCCCTACTCAGCAGCAATTAATGGTAAACAAGAATAACAATCCAACACTTACAATGAAAAAGAGAAAATGAAATGAAAACTAACTAAAACTAACTAACTAACTAATTAGTTAACTAAAATAAATGGTTATCAATGGTGTTTGGGAGTGTTGGATGAGGGGTAGAAGAAGGGAAGAAGAAAGGAGAAGGAAAGAAATAGAAAGAGGAGAAGAACATAGATGTGTTGAAGGAAGGACATCCGCACGTACGAGCGCATGGCGCGCGCGCGCGGATGGTGGTGCAATAGACACGACGCGTACGCGTACATGGTGCGTCCGCGTCGATGGCTTATTTCGAGAGTGACGCGTACGCGTACGCGCGAGTGGTTTTTGTTCCAAAGGCACAATGCGCACGCAACGTTCGCACAACTCTCGGGTTTTTGGCTTGGGGTGGAATTTCTCAATCCACGTGTACGCGTACATGGTGCGTCCGCGTGGGTAGGCAAAAATGCTTGATGCACACGTACGCGTGCAGTGCGCGTACGCGTGGATGGTACCCTGTTTTTCAAAAAAAAAAATTCTATGTTTTTGCACTAATCCAAGCATTCCAAACCTCCAACAGCTACCAAAACACCATAAAACCTTATTTAACATATTATAGTACCAAATAAACTCAACAAACTAATTAAAACATGAAATTAAACTACTTTTACCAATATATACAAAAGAGAAAAATGAAAAGAATTTACCATGGTGGGGTGTCTCCCACCTAGCACTTTTGTTTATTGTCCTTAAGTTGGACTTATGGGGAGCTCCTCATCAAGGTGGCTTGTGCTTGAAGCTATCTTTGAACATCCCCCAATGCTTGAATCACCAATAAGCTCCATTCTTCAAATTTAATATCTTCAAGCCTTGATGGAGTTCCGCACAAGCTCTGAGCTCCCAAAGGTGATCCTCATGTATTCCCGGATCCCATATCTTGTTTCCACAGCCATCCTTGAATTGATCATCATTAGTTCATCCGGGTGGCAAGTAAGGTGAATTCTCAATAAAGTGACTAACGATCCTCCTAGACCCATCTAGTTGAGCACTACTCCAATCCTTGTATTTCATGTTTGATGCATCAACCCTAATGAGCCTTGATTTGCAATGCCAACCATGAAACATCATTCTCTTACGCTTTATCCCACAAAGTGCTCTAAGTTGGCCATCCGTTTCAAGAAAACCATATTCAAGTGGGATAATAAAGGTAATAGAAATGAATTTTGCCCACTCAAATGTAGAAGTAGATGGCAACCTAGGCAAAGAGGCTTCGAAAGATCTTGACAAAGCGTAACCAACTCCCATCCATCTCTTTCTAAGGACTTCCACCTCTTCACAAGTTTTCTCAATTACAATCCTTTGTTCAACAATTTTATCTACGCCTTTTCCCCTACTCAAATCATAGTTGGGAGGGTGAGAAAAATTTACCTCCATATTGCCTTCAAATTCACCGGGAGAAGGTTCTTCATGCTCAAAGGATTCTTCACCACTAAGACTTGATGCTTGATCTTCATCACCAAGGGAACTCAACTCTTGCTCTATCCCATCCAATTCTTCATAAGGTATATGCTTTTGAAGTTGTGCACACTCCTCCTTAGCATCAAGTTTAATCTTCTTGGAGGGGTTTCCTTCAACTCTATGTTCCCATGGAGGCTCCGCATCTCCCAAGTCTTCAACCACTTCTTCCTTGTCTTCAATAGTTATAACTTCCTCCAATTGTTCCAATACAAAGCAACTTCCCTCATTCTCCACCAATCTCTCCTTCATGTTATGCTCTTCATTCAGTCCTCCACATATAGCCATGGGAGTTCCTTGAGTGCTCAAGCATTGGGATGCTAGCCGGTTTACCACCTCATCCAAGGCGGCCGTGAATTGTTCCACATCTCTTTTCATCTCCTTTTGTCCTTGAACAAGAACATCAAGGATGTCATCCATTGGAGGTTGGGGTGGATAGAAGGGTTCATCAATTTGGGGGAAGGATTCATAGTAGGAAGGTGGTTCCTCTTGGTAGAGTTGTGGTGGTTTAATACTTTCCACTCTTTCCACTTGTTGCACAACATGTTCCATGGTTGCTTGAAGTTGATCCAATATTTCCTTGAGACGATCCCTTGACTCTTGTTCCTCTTGGATAATATAATTGGAATCATACGGCTCTTGGATTGATGGACATGAGTATTATTCCATGGAAAGTTGTGGTGGGAAGTAGTATTCATCTTGTGGTTGAAAATTTTTATACATTAGAGGTGGTTCATCTTGGTAATAGTATGGAGGAGGTAACTCTTGAAAATGTTGATATTGGAATGGTGGTGGCTCTATATGTGGTTCATATGGCTCATATGGTTATTGTAATGGTGGATATGGATGAGGGTCATATGGAGGTGTTTGGTGTAAAGGGGCTTGTGAGTATGGTTGATGGCTATATTGAGGATATGGCTCATAGGTGTATGGTGATGGTTCTTGGAAGTCACAAGGGGACCCACCATAACCATTGGATTGGTATACATCATAGAATGGCTCTTGTTCATAGTGCATTGGGGGAGGTTGTTGCCAAGAGGATTGATCATATGCATATGGCTCCTCCCACCTTTGATTGTCCCATCTTTGATACACATCCTTATTGAAGCTCTCATTGCCTACAACATAGTTAGAACCAAACTCATAGCCAAAGTGAGAATTCATAATGAAAAGAAAAAAAAATAAGAAACAAAAGCTAATAAGAAAGAATGAAACAAAGTCCTAAAACTAGCAAAAACTAACAAGTAATCCAAAAATCAAGCTATTCACAATATTTACATATATACAATAACCAATAACATAACACCATTGCAACTCCCCGGCAACGGCGCCATTTTGATGATTGGAATTCTTGACGGTTTAGAATTCACAAATGAATTCTCGTTGCAAGTATAGTTTCTAAACCAAACAATAATTTTTTCATACAAAAGATTGTTTGTCACTAAAACAAACCCCTAAATTTATAAACCGAAGTATTGGAACCTCGGGTCGTTCTCCCTAGGAATTGCGATAAAGTGTCTTGTTATTGGTTATGAGATATTTTAGGGTTTTTGGGATAAGAAATAAGAAATGTAAATGGCAATGAAAATAAACTAACAACTAAAAAGGTCTTGGCAAGGTTTGGTGGTCAAGGATTTCTATCCCTATCACTAACCACAACATGAGAATTGGCAAGGATCAATCCCACTAAGTCATCCTCTAACTAGTAGTAAAGGAAAGTCAAATGAGCTATATCAATCCAAGTCCATAAGTCCTAGTTCTCCACCAAATCAATTAGTGAAATCTAGAGTTAATGGCTCCCAATCATCAATTACTTGGACATTAGTAACTCAAAAGTTCCTAAGTTACCTTCCCAAGTCAAGAACACTAAAATCTACTCTAACATCCAACCAAGCATTTTATCAAACACTTGGAAGGCATAAAAGGAAAACATAGTAAAATTGCAAGGAAAATAAATCTACACTACTCAATTGCGAGGAATTAAACAACAACAAAACAATTTAACAACAAAGGAACATGAATCATAAATTGCATTAAAGAGAAATAGAAGAAACAAAAGTGCATCAACATAAAAGTAGAGAATTACAAGAATTAAATGCTAAACTAGAGAGAAGAGATGTAGAAGAAGAAGAATTACAAAAGGAAAAGTAAATCTAAGCATGAAATTAACCTAGATCTAAGAATTTCTAATCTAGATCTAACCTACTCCTAATTCTAGAGAGAAGAGAGAACTTCTCTCTCTAGAAACTAACTAAAGCATGATAAAACTAAAATAAAACTCACTAACTAACTAGATGCCTCATCCCTCTTCAACCCTCAGGTTAAATAGCATCAGAAATGAGTTGGATTGTGCCCAAAATGCACCAGAAATCGCTGGCCACGAGTTGTATTAAATAAATCACATGCAGCATCGGCACGTCACGTACTGTGCACGTGCGTGCCGCTAAATGCGATGAAACTATGGAAAATTTTATATTATTTTGAAGCCCCGGACGTTATCTTTCCAATGCAACTATAACTGTCTCATTTGAACCTCTGTAGCTCAAGTTATGATCGATTAAGTGCGAAGAGGTCGGGCTTGACAGCTTTGCGATTCCTTCATTTCTTCATGAGTTCTCCATCTCTACGTGCTTTTTCTTCATTCCCTCAATCCAATCTTTGCCTCCTAAACCTGAAATCACTTAGCAAATACATCAAGGCATCTAATGGAATCAAGGTGAATTAAATTTAGCTATTTTAAGTCCTAAAAAGTATGTGTTCACTCTTAAGCACAATTAAAGGAGAATTTACAAAACCATGCTATTTCATTGGATACATGGGAGAAAAGTTGACAAAACCCTCTAAATTCAACACAAGATAAACCCTAAAAAATGGGGTTTATCAATTACACAGGGGTTTGGCGATTTTAGAAAAATCTTTTATGAACCGCTTATAAAATCCTGCATGTCCTAGGAAACTTCGGATTGCCTTAACACTAATAGGTGGTGGCAAGCGTTCTATCACTTTCACCTTAGCTTGATCCACCTCTATCCCTTTATTTGAGATCCAATGCCCAAAAACAATGCCTTCAGTTACCATGAAGTGGCATTTCTCCCAGTTTAGAACTAGGTTTGTTTCGTGGCATCTTTTCAGGACCAGGGTCAGATGATCAAGACAGGAGTCAAATGAGTCTCCATATACAGAGAAGTCATCCATGAATACTTTAAGGAATTTCTCTACCATATCAGAGAAGATGGATAGCATGCATCTCTGAAAGGTGGCAGGCGCATTGCATAGGCCAAATGGCATTCATCTATAGGCGAACACGCCAGATGGACATGTGAATGTTGTCTTCTCTTGATCCTATGCATCTACTGCTATTTGATTGTACCCGAAATATCCATCCATGAAACAATAAAAAGCATGACCTGATAATCTTTCTAGCATTTGGTCAATGAAGGGCAAAGGAAAGTGATCTTTCCTGGTGGCGTCATTGAGTCGTCTATAATCAATGCACATACGCCACCTTGTAACTGTCCTTTTTGAGATCAGCTCATTCTTTTCATTGTGAACCACTGTCATTCCTCATTTCTTAGGAACAACCTGGACAGGGCTCACCCATGGGCTGTCAGAAATGGGATAAATAATCTCAGCCTCATAGAACTTAGTGACTTCCTTCTGCACTACTTCCTTCATAGCTGGATTCAATCCCCTCTGTGGTTGCACCACTGGTTTGGCATTATCCTCCAGCAAGATTTTATGCATGCATCGGGCTGGGCTAATGTCCTTAAGGTCACTTATAGTCCACCCAAGGGTGGTCCTATGTGTTTTAAGCTCTTGGAATAGTGCTTCTTCCTGTGGCTCTAGTGTAGAGCCTATGATCACAGGATAGGTATCTCTCCCTCCTAGAAATGCATATTTTAGGGAGGAAGGTAATGGCTTAAGCTCAAGCTTAGGAGACTTCTCCTTTTCCTCAGAGGTTTTCATAAGTTCCTCTGAATCAGGCTGAGTATCATCAAAGTTATCATCTAGCCCTTCTGATGACTTGCATCATCTACCCTTCTTTCTTGCATAAAGAAAACCATAAAAGAGCATAAATCTCATTTGATCAGTACAATTCATGCATTATTTGATGAATATTATGGTACACTACTTTGAGATGAGTTGTGCTGAATTTCAGGTGAGAAAAGCATCAAAAAATGGGTAGAAGACAAACAAGAAGCTGGGCGTGTGAAACTAGCGTGCCACTTGAAGCAAACGCCACAAAAATGCACTGGCGTGGCACCCCAGTACTAAAGTTCAGAGAAGAAGTCCAAGTATGCATGTGGGCGTGGCACACCAGAGACTGGGCGTGGCACGCTAATACAAAATTCCAGAGAGCCAAATGGAGGATACAAAAGGGGCGTGGCACGCCAGGTTGGGCGTTGATGCGGTATTTGTAACCCACTAACTTACCGGCAAGTGCACCGGGTCGTACCAAGTAATACCTTACGTGAGTAAGGGTCGATCCCACAAGGATTGATGGATTAAGCAACAATAGTGTTTGATAGGATTAGTTAGACAAACAGAAAATAGTGTTGAGATGCAATATAAAAGACATTAAACAATATAAAGAATATTGATGAAAGGCAAGTAAATACTTTGGGAAGAAAATATGGAGAAGATAGTTAAGACTTCAGAGTTATCTATTTTTCTGGAATTATTTTTCTTACTAATTATTTTAATCATGTAGGATTTAATTTATGGCAAACTATATGTGACTAGACCCTAATTCCTTAGACCTTCCTAGTCTCCTCTAAAATTCATCAACAGCCAATTCCTTGGTCAATTAATTCCAATTAGAGAGTGATGATCAAATTCCAGTTTATATGCCACAAAAACTCTAATTACCTAAAATAAAAGGATTATATGTCACGTATCCTGTTAAATCCAGATAATTAAAATTTAGGAGAATATGTTTTCAAGCTGTTGTTCAAGTAAAGAGCTTTTCCAAGTTATACAAGAACTCAAATAGAAAGAGGGTCATACTTCCGTTCCACCCAAATTCATAAAATAAAGAGCGAAAACAATTCTTAAATTATAAATTCATACATAAATTAAAATAGAAAAAGCAATAAAATCAATCCATAGAAATAGACAGAGCTCCTAACCTTAACAATGGAAGATTAGTTGCTCATGGTTCAAAGTAGAAAATAAGGATTCAGGTAAAAATGTACTGAGTTCCAATCTGATGGATCTGAATCCCCTTTTATAACTAATCCTAATAATTTAAAAATCAAATTTCTAAAATTAAAATTAAAATAATATCTTTTCCTATTTAAAAATCAAATTTGAATTTAAATTCAAATTAATTAACAAGTCTTCAGCTGATGGATGGGAACCACTTGATTTGTCCATTCTGCAGCTTCTAATCTGTGTTTTTTGGGCTGGAAACTGGGTCAAAATAGCCCAGAAATCGCCTCCAGCGTCTTTCTGCGTTTTTTGCATGTTGCGCATGTCACGCGTACACGTCGGTCACGCGCACGCGTTGATGGTCTTTTTCGTGAGTCATGCGGACGCATCGCTTTGCAAATCTTCAAATCACGCGTACGCGTCAGTCACGCGTACGCGTCGCTCCTCGCTGCCATCTCCTTTGATTCTTGTGCTACAAAAACTCCATCAAATCCAGCCGAATGCTACCTAAAATAAACAGTATTTCACAAAATTCAAAATAGCATCCATAGTGGCTAAAATATAATTAATTCTTAATTAAACTCAACAAATTACATACAAATTTACTCAGAAAAAATAGGAAAGATGCTCACGCATCACAACACGAAACTTGAATTGTTACTTGTCCTCAAGCAACCAAAACTAATATAAGCTTAGGATGTGAATTTGCATGAGAATGAGAGTTCGATTAAGCTCATGTCTCTTCTTATAGTGGGGTTTACAACTACAATCCTGAATAATTTTGGCATCTCACTTTATCCTTTGAAGTTCAGAATGATTGGCATCCATAGGAACTCAGAATTCGGATAGTGTTATTGATTCTCCTAGTTCAGTATGTTGATTCTTGAACACAGCTACTTTATGAGTCTTGGCTGTGACCCTAAGCATTTTATTTTCCAGGATTACCACTGGATACATAAATGCCACAGACACATAGCTGGGTAAACCTTTTCAGATTGTGACTCAGCTTTGCTAGAGTCCCCAGTTAGAGGTGCCCAGAGCTCTTAAGCACACTCTTTTTGCTTTGGACCACAACTTTAACCGCTCAGTCTCAAGCTTTTCACTTGACACCTTCACGCCACAAGCATATGGTTAGGAACAGCTTGATTTTAGCCGCTTAGGCCAGGATTTTATTCCTTGGACCCTCCTATCCATTAATGCTCAAAGCCTTGGATCCTTTTTACCCTTTGCCTTTAAAGGGTTCTTGGCTTTTCCTGCTTGCTTTTTCTTTTTCTCTCTTTGTATTTTTTTCGCCATTTTTTTCGCAAGCTTTGTGTTTTTCACTGCTTTTTCTTGCCTCAAGAATCAATTTTATGATTTTTCAGATTATCAATAACATTTCTCTTTTTTTTTTTCATCATTTTTTCAAGAGCCAACAATTTTAACATTCATAAACTTCACTCTAAAAAATATGCACTATTCATGTCATGCATTTAGAATCACAGAAAATACCACCACATTTAAGTAAATAAGACTATTCTTCAATATAGACCCACTTTCTCATGCAATACATCACTCCTGTATTTTATTTTATTATTATTTTTTTTGAATTTAAGCTCAGTGAGTAATACATGAGACATTTTTTTAGAATTAAAGCAATAAAGAGAAAACTAAACTAGACCTAGGATTCTAACTAATAAAGGATCATGCAACAAACAAAGCAAAAATAGCAGAAAACCAAAACATAATATTGAAAATGAGGGAAGGAATAAAAATGAAAGGAACTCAACCACCTTAGTTATCCTAGCGGTTGTTTTATTCTTCAGGTTGTGTTCCTCCGTCAAGATGATTCGCCTCCCTTTTGGTGCCATAGGAATAAACAGAAAACCCGTAAGCGAAGTGTCAACACCAAACCTAAAGGTTTGCTTGTCCTCAAGCAAAGAAGAACTGAAAACAAAAACAAATAGTAAGATGAAAGAAGAATAAAAGGATAAAAGAATAAGAGAGAATTAGGATTGGGAGAGAGAGAAAGAAAATTAAAACCCAAAAAAATAGCTGCATGATCAGAGAAATAGTAAAAATACAATAAAAAATTAAGTAAGAAAACTACTACTACGAAAAGTACTAAGGATACGAAATTATCGGGTTGCCTCCCGACAAGCGCTTCTTTAACGTCACTAGCTTGACGGTCAGCTCCTCTAAGGAGGAGGATCATAGGGGCTCAGCTCTTCACCCCTTACTTTGAACTTCTTTCATGTGTCTCCATAAATTAGCTCAATATGCTCCAGAGAGAGGATTTTGTTTACTGTATAAATCCATGCTGGAGTCTTAGTTAACACCACCTTTATTCCTGGGGAGAAAGCTTCAGTGGGGATCTTTTTGTTTCTCCATCCCCTGGGTATTTTTTTCTATTTGGGAACCTCCTCCTTGGTGGATGATGCATTCCCAATTGAATAACCTTGTAATCTTCTCCTGGGTTCACCACTGTATTACCTTGAAATGCACTTGCAGACATCTTAAGTATTTACTTGTTCAGTTGGCCCACTAGCACCTCTAAGTTTCTAATGGAGGCTCTGGTTTCCTGCATAACTTGTCCTTCCGTACTTGCCACTTGTTCACTTATTACGGTGATAGCCTTGCATTCCTCTCTTAAATTTGGAATTGTGTTACCAGGAAGGCTATTAGTGGTCCTCTGATCAATTTTATTAACTTTTGTGCCTAATTAACCCATTTGAATCTCCAGGTTCTTGATGGATGCTCTGGTTTTTTGTCTAAAACCTGTCAATATTGCTTCCAAATCATTGTTCTCCTGGAAACTACCCTGAGAACTATTGTTGAAGTTCTGAGGTCTCTGAGATTGATCTCTCCATCTAAAATTTGGGTGATTCCTCCACCCCTGATTGTATGTCTTAGAATATGGATCATTGTTGGAATTTCTAGGACCACTCCCCATGTAATTGACCTATTCAGAAGAAGATTGAGCATAATCATAATTATCATTTTGCATAAAATTACCTGCCATGTCATAGGAGATTTCTTGTGGTAGATTTTGGGTGTTGATAGCTAAGACTTGCATGCCACCTATCTGTTGAGTAAGTAGATTTATTTGCTGAGACATCAGCTTGTTCTGAGCAAGAAGAGCATTAACAGCTTCTACTTCTAACACGCCTCTCTTTTGAGGGATCTCAGAGTTCACAGGATTCCTGTTAGATGAGTATAAATATTGGTTGCTTGCAACTAATTCAATCAGTTCAATAGTCTCCTCTGGTGTCTTCTTCTTGTGTAGTGAACCACCTGCAGAGGTATCTAAGCTCATCTTGGACATCTCACCCAAGCCTTCATAAAAAATATCTAGTTGGGTCCACTTGGAGAACATGTCCGGAGGGCATTGCCTAGTCAGCAGCTTATACCTCTCCCAAGCCTCATAAAGAGTTTCACCTTCCTTTTGTCTGAAGGTCTGAACTTCCAACTTAAGCTTAGTCAGCTTCTTTCGTGGGAAAAATTTAGTGAGAAACTCAGTAACAACCTTTTTCCATGTATTCAAACTCTCCTTTGGTTGGGAATTGATGCACGAAAACTTGTCCTTTAACAAATCTCCCTTGGCAAGTATACCAAATTTTCATCAAGTAAAAACACACAATAGACTGAGGTCAAATCCCACAGGGATTGATTGGTCAAGAAACTTTAATTGGAAGAATGTTCTAGTTGAGCTAAGCAGAAATTGGGTTGAGAATTGCAGGAAATTAAATGGCGGGAAAGTAAATTGCAGAAAATAAATGACGGAAGGTAAATTGCAGAATCTTAAATGGGGAAGGGGAGTTTAGCATGAAAGTAAATAGCAGAAAGTAAAGAGAATGGGTAAGATCAGAAATGGGGAGTTCATTGGGCTTAGGAGATGTTGCATTCTCCGGATCAAGTTCATTTTCATCTCTTCCTCAATCAATGCATTCATTGATCTCCTTGGCAATCTTAAGTGATTGAATTCCAATTCCTTGGTAATTCAATCTCTCAAATCAGATCAATACCCAATTCCTTGGTCTAATTGCTCATGAGAAGAGATGAAGTGTGGTCACTGATTATACCACATGTATTTCCAAATCAAAGTATTGGGAGAATTATATGTCACCATATCCGCCCAAACCCCAATTTGGTCCAACATGAGAAAGCAATTCTAGAATGATCTCTTCATTCCTCTTCCAAGGTTCAGAAAAGATCCAAGTATGAATAGCTTCTTTTCCAAGATAACTACTCAATTGGATGAAGATTGAAAGCTTTCTAGTAAAATCAAGAGAAAAGAGAGAAGAAGGATAATGAAAACTATTATTGATCCATCAAATTACAACAGAGCTCCCTAACCCAATGAAAGGGGTTTAGTTGTTCATAGCTCTGGGAATGAAAAGCATAGATGGAGAGTACATTCTGAGAATTAAACTAAAAGTTGCAGAGAAAGTAAAATACAGAGAGTAATTCTAATAATGCCAAAAGCTCCTTTTCTAGTTCAAAGATCTCCCTATTTATACTATTCTTCTGATCTTCTAGTTGGCTCTTCAAGTCTTGGATATGGGCCTATGGATCTTGAGTTGAAGCAGTTATCTTCTTCAGTGGGCTTAGCTTTACTTGCAGAGAGAAAGTGTAAAGCAGGTAGTGATTCTAGCTTAGGATGTTAGTGGCGTTAATGTTAAGTGAAAGTGTGGGTTCGAGAACGTTAGTGACACTCACCTTTTTCACTAACGTTTCTAACCCAAGAATGGTCCACGTTAACTTCAACGTTAGTGGCACCAACGTGACCACTAACGTTGCCTCTTAGTCCTTCGCACACGTTATTGGGACTTACTTTTTCCAATAACGTTGAGAATCCTCCTTTCTCCCTATGTTAGAGTTCACGTTAGTGTGGCTAACGTGACCTTTAATGTAGGCTTGCCACATCTTCGAGAATGTTAGTGACACTTACCTTTGTCACTAACGTTCCAAAATGCCCCTACTTCCCATGTTAGAGTTCACGTTAACTAGGTTAACGTGGCTTCTAACGTGGTATTGCTAGCCATTTCCAACGTTAGTGACAAAGGTGAGTGTCACTAACGTTGGCTCATCATCCCTTTTACTCACGTTAGCTTCCACGTTAATGTAGTTAACGTGGGAGTTAACGTGGCTCATAGTGGCTCATCCCAACGTTAGTGACAAAGGTGAGTGTCACTAACGTTGGCGATTCTTTGCTCCCTCCACGTTAGAGTCCACGTTAACTGAGTTAACGTGGCAACTAACGTTGATCATTCTTTTGTTTCCCCACGTTAACTGAGTTAACGTGGCTCTTAACGTGGCCAATATGAGCTTGGTCCAACGTTAGTGACAAAGGTGAGTGTCACTAACGTTGGCTTCATTTTCTTCTTCCACGTTAACTACCACATTAATGTAGTTAACGTGGCAATTAACGTGGGCTATAATGGCTTCGAGGACGTTATTGGCGATTACTTTTCTCATTAACGTTGCAAGCTAGCTCCCCTTCCACGTTAGAGGTCACGTTAGTTAGACTAACGTGGCTGCTAATGTGGTTCTTCCTTGCTTCCTTTGTCCTAAAATCAAGCAATAAAGTGTATCAAAGTTCTAGTCCAAGTTATGAGATCATGCATTATCCCAATTGTCATTCAATCCATGCATAATTCTCATGAAATCATGTAAAATTCATAATGTTTGCTTGAATCAAGACATAAGTGATTATTTACCCAAAACTTGCTTATTTCCTAAGAAAATGCATGAAACTACCTTAAAATCATAAAGAAAAGGTCAGCAAAACTATCCAAAATGCCCTGGTATCACAACACCAAACTTAACGCTTGCTTGTCCCTAAGCAAGTACTAGAACAAGAGAATGATGAATGAAATGACAAAATGAATGAATCATTATTGTGGAAGTCATGTTCTTGGTTTTATGGGTTTTCATGCATAGCAACTTAGGTTCATTCCTTTACTGGCTTTCAGACCTTTATCATGCCTTGGAATACTCACTTGATTGCACCCTTTGAGACTTTTATTTATTGATCCCTTTGTCTTTCCAAGGTTTATTTCTTCCTTAGGCTAAGTGTTCTGTGAGGGGGCGACTCTTTAAGATAAGTTTTCAGCCAACACTCCCGAACCAGTTGGTTCAAGGTGCTAGGTGTTGAAACACCCCTAAGGACTTACTCCCTCAAGTCTCTCTCCCTCATACATGCACACCACAGGCACATGGTTTGTTATTTGCTTCCCTTGAGGTCTTGGTGTCCAGCACCTCTTTGGGTTACTAAATGTTCTGTAGCAAGGTTGCTCTTGATAGTGGATTTTCAGTTGATAATCCCAGGTTAGTTAACCCAAGTTACCAAGTGATGAAGCACTCCTAAGAACTTATTCATCCAAGCAGATCCTTGGTACAAGAGCACCACAGACACATCCCTCAAGATTCAAGCCCTTGGTGCCTTGCCTTATTCTTTATTAACTTTTCTTTCTTTTTCAACTCTTATTGTTCTTTTCCTTTTTTTTTATTAGGATCTTATTATTTAGCTAGTCTCATGGGGTGTGTTTCAAGCATATCATTTAGGACAGATAGTTGCCTTCCCACCTTGTTGATGAACCAACTTAGCTAAGTGATTACTACACCACAAATCTAAGAACTTACTCCACAAATTGAACTCCACTCTGGTCTTTCATAACATCTCTTTTTATTTAGCTTAAAAAAAAAGACAAGCATACAATAAGCAAGATGGAATTGAAAACAGGCAATTTGACTAGCAATCATAGACCTAAGAAAAAACAAACATCAAATTCTAGTGAATTAAGCTTAAAGAGTGACTATTAATCAAGGGCACATTCAGACTTCCAAATTGAGTATTTCCAAGCATATGAAATCAAGTAACAATACAACCTTTTGGTGATGCCTTCAAGCTACCCATTTGTTGTCATCCTCCATAGCTTCTGCATCCTTCCTCGCTTCCTTGGATGATGGTGCACTGTTTTTTTTTTTTCAAAAGATTGATTGAATCCTTGCAAAGTTATTGGAAGTTGCTTGTCCCTAAAGCACTTGAGAGATAGTTAGTATGCATGTATGCTTGTGAATTTCGAAACTTAATTTAGTGTGTGAACACCAAACTTAGTTCCTTGCCTAATACAGCAGGTTGAATATATGCAGAAAATCTCATGTGTTGTTATCAGCAAGACAACTATGAACTAACTACTGTTAAGTGGTTCCCCTGATTGGTTGGATCTAGCAATTTGCCCTTGAAGTAGTGTAGTGTGATTCTAACTGAAATCTTTGGTGGAGCACTAAACTTAGAATTACACACTCGCTCTTGTATTATTTTGGTGTGTAACACCAAACTTAGCTCCTCACAATACGGGGGAAACTACTTGTGATTTTTATTAAAATGCAAATGAAAAGAGAACTACCTTAGGTTGGGTTGCCTCCCAACGAAGCACTCTTTTAGCGTTGCTAGCTCGACGATTCCTCCATCACTTGAGGTGATACTTCACTTTGGGGTTTTCCCCCATGTTGCCCATGTAGTGTTTGAGCCTCTGTCCGTTAATAGTGAACTTCCTCTTTGAACTTTCGTCCATGATTTCTATGTGCCCATACGGTGAGACCTTTGTGACAAGAAAGGGTCCTGACCACCTTGATTTGAGTTTCCCAGGGAAGAATCTTAATTTGGAATTGTAGAGGAGCACTTGCTGTCCTTCTTCGAAGCTCTTGGGTGTCAAATGGAGGTCGTGCCTTCTCTTTGCCTTCTCTTTATAAATCTTGGTATTTTCATAGGCTTGAGATCTGAACTCCTCTATTTCTTGCAGCTGCAAGATCCTCTTTTCACCAGCAGTAATGCTATCAAAATTTAGCAGCTTGAGAGCCCAGAGGGTTTTGTGTTCCAGCTCCAATGGTAGATGACAAGCTTTTCCATACACCAGTTGGTATAGGGACATCCCAATTGGTGTCTTGAATGCCGTCCGGTATGCCCAAAGAGCATCATCCAGTTTCTTCGACCAATCCTTCCTTGATGCTCCCACAGTCTTTTCCAGAATCCTTTTTAGCTATCTGTTAGATATCTCAGTTTGCCCACTTGTTTGGGGGTGGTAAGGCGTGGAAATCTTGTGTTTCACCCCGTATCATAGGAGGAGAGCTTCTAGTGGTATGTTACAAAAATGGCTCCCTCCATCACTGATGAGTGCTCGTGGGACTCCGAACCGGCTAAAAATATTCTTTCTGAGGAATTTCATGATCACCTTGTTATCATTTTTTGGGGTTGCAATAGCCTCTACCCACTTGGAAACATAATCCACTGCTACCAAGATGTACTTGTTTGAATATGAGGTTGGGAATGGTCCCATGAAATCGATTCCTCACACATCAAACAGTTCCAGTTCTAAGATGAAGTTCTATGGCATCTCATTTCTTTTGGGTAAGTTTCCAGCTCTTTGACATTCATTGCAATTCTTTACCAGTTCTTTGGCATCCTTGAAAAGGGTGGGCCAAAAGAATCTGCTTTGTAATACCTTGGCTGCAGTTCTGTCCCTCAAAAATGGCCTCCATAGCATGAGCCGTGGCAATTCCATAAGATCTCTGGTCCCTCTTCTTCCGAAACACATCTTCTCAGGATTCCATCTGGACACTTCTTGAAGAGATATGACTCATCCCAGACAAAATACTTTGCATCATTGATGAGCTTTCTTTTCTGGTGTTTGTTGAGTTCTGGAGGTAAAGCCCCAGTTGCTTTAAAATTGGCAATATCTGCAAACCAGGGTGCTTTGTGAATCATCATCAACTGCTCATCTGGGAAGAACTCATTTACATTTGTATCATGTGTTCCTCCTTTATCATGAGGGATTCTGGATAGGTGATCTGCTACCTTGTTCTTCACTCCTTTTTTGTCTCTGATTTCAATATTGAATTCCTGCAACAATAAGATCCATCTTATTAGTCTTGGTTTTGATTCTTGCTTGGCAAACAAATATTTAAGTGCTGTGTGATCTGTGAAGACAATCACTTTGGCACCAATGAGGTATGATCTAAACTTGTCAAATGCAAAAACTATTGCCAGCAACTCCTTTTCAGTAGTGGTATAGTTTCTTTGAGTATCATTGAGGACTTTGCTGGCATAGTATATCACATGGACCAAGTTATCTTTCCTCTGTCCCAACATTGCCCCAATTACGAAATCAGATGCATCGCACATCAGTTCAAATGGTAGGTTCCAGTCAGGTGGGGAAATGATAGGAGCAGAGGACAACCTCTTTTTCAAGTTCTCGAATGCTAGCATGCACTTTTCATCGAAGATAAATGGTGTATCAGATACAAGGAGATTGCTTAAGGGCTTGGCTATCTTTGAAAAATCTTTAATAAACCTTCTGTAAAAGCCAGCATGCCCTAGAAAACTCCTAATTGCCTTGACATTACTTGGTGGAGGTAATTTTTCAATGAGTTCCACCTTAGCTCTGTCTACCTCAATGCCTTGGTTAGAAACCTTATGACCAAAAACTATTCCTCCTGTCAGCATAAAGTGACATTTCTCCCAGTTCAAGACCAAATTAGTTTCTTGACATCTTTTTAATACCAGGGCCAGGTGATCTAGGCAACTAGGAAAGGAATCTCCGAATACTGAGAAGTCGTCCATAAAGACTTCGATAAATTTTTCTATCATATCTGAGAAAATAGAGAGCATGCAGCGTTGGAAGGCTGCAGGTGCATTGCATAGACCAAATGGCATGCGCCTGTAGGCAAACACTCCATATGGGCAGGTGAAGGAGTTTTTCTCTTGGTCTCTTGAATCAACCACTATTTGGTTATATCCTGAATAACCATCGAGAAAACAGTAATATGCATGCCCTGCAAGTCTTTCCAGCATCTGATCCATGAAGGGAAGGGGGAAATGATCTTTTCGTGTAGCTTCATTGAGTTTTCTATAGTCTATGCACATCCGCCATACTGTGACGGTCCTTGTAGGGATTAGTTCGTTCTTCTCATTGGGGACTATAGTGATTCCTCCCTTTTTTGGGACAACTTGCATAGGGCTGACCCATGGGCTATCTGAGATCGGATAGATCACTCCTCCTTGCCATAACTTCATGACTTCTTTCTGTACCACTTCTTTCATGACTGGATTCAGCCTCCTTTGGGGTTGAATGGATGGTTTGGCATCATCTTCCAACAGTATCTTATGCATACATATGGCCGAACTGATTCCCTTCAAGTCAGCAAGGGTCCATCCTATGGCATCATTGTGCTTTTGTAATACTTGAAGTAACTCTTCCTCTTATTCTTGGCTAAGGGATGAATTTATGATCGCTGGATGACTTTCATTTTCCCCTAGATATGCATACTTGAGAGTGGGTGGCAGTGCCTTTAGTTCAAGTTTGGGTGCTTCTTTCTTTTCATTCTTCTCCTCTATTGTGCCCTGAACCTGAACCTCAGCTGTTGCAGCTTCTTCGCTTGATGCTGATTCCTCCTCTTCTGTTAACTCCTCAAGTTCTTCTTCTTCAAAAGTCTCTTGTACCACATCTTCCAGTGAGTCCAACCTCATACATTCTCCCAATGGTTCCTGTGGGTAGTTCATGGCCTTGAACACATTGATCATCATTGTTTCATTGTGTAGTCTAAGGGTAATTTCACCCTTTTGGACATCGATGACAGCTCCGGCAGTAGCTAAGAACGGTCTGCCCAAGATGATAGAAGCCTTAGCTCCTTCCTTCATGTCCAACACTACAAAGTCTGCTGGAAAGATAAAGTCTCCTACCTTCACTAGCAAGTCTTCCACTATACCGTGAGAAAACTTGAATGATCGGTCTGCCAGTTGTAAGGCCATTTTTATTGGTTTGGCCTCCTCAATCCTCATTTTCCTCATCATAGCTACAGACATCAGATTTATGCTGGCTCCTAAATCACATAGAGCCTTTTCCACTGTTATTTCTCCTATAATACAAGGAATTTGGAAGCTCCCAGGATCCTTCAATTTCTGGGGTAATTTATGCTGGATGATGGCACTACATTCTTCAGTCAGTATCACAGTATCGTTGTTCTTCCAGCTTCTCTTCTTGGTCATCAACTCCTTCAAAAACTTGGCATAGTGTGGCATTTGCTCTATTGCTTCAGCAAAGGGTATGTTAATCTGTAGTTTCTTGAAGATTTCTAAAAATCTGGAGAACTGGTTGTCATCCCCCTTCTTCTTCAGTTGTTGACGATATGGGACTTTCAGAACATATGGCTCCAGCTCTCCTTCCTTTTGATGTGAGTTGGAGGTGGGGACTTGAACTTCATCTTGTTCCTCTTTCTTTCCAACTGAATCTTTCTCTTGTGGTTGCTTGGAAGTCTCCTTCAATTCCTTTCCACTTCTGAGGGTGATAGCTTGACACTCCTCCCTTGGCCTTAACTTAATGTTGCTGCAAAGGTCATGGCCAGGAGCTTGCTGGAATAGGTAGCCAATTTGTGTCTCAAGTTTCTTGATGGCAGCATCTTGATTTTGCAGGTTAGATCGCACTTCCTCTCAGAACATCTTACTATCTTGGATTTCCTTGCATATGCCTTCAAGTAGGGTTTCAATCCTGGAGAGTCATCTTTAGATGATGGTGATTTGAGATTGGAGGGGTAAGAAGGGCCATTTTGACTTTGGTATAGATGTTGAGGTGTGTTGTTAGGTGGGTGCTGATATGATCTCTGTGTGGAATGTTCGTGAGTTGCATTGTTGCTGGGGTTGTGGCGTCTCTGATCTTGGCCTTGATCCTGTTGATTTCCCCACCCAAAGTTTGGGTGGTTCCTCCAACCAGGATTATATGTTTTGGAGTATGGGTCATGGTGCTGTCTGGGTGAATTTCCAATGTAGTTGGCTTGTTCCTAATCACCCTCTGCCTCTTCATTCGCTCCTTCTTGAGTTGCTGCTGAAGTGGTGATTGCTGCTACTTGATTCCTCTCCATCTTCTTGATGAGGTCAGCTAATTGCTTGGTAATCATCTTGTTTTGAGCTAGCAGTGCATCCACGTTGTTCAACTCCATCACTCCTCTAGTGTTGCCTCTTTTAGAAGCATAGAAATAATCATTCTCAGCTACAGTCTCAATGACATCTATGGCTTCTTCAATGGTCTTTTTCTTGTTCAGAGATCCCCCGGATGAGTGGTCTACTGCCTTCTTTGATTCATATGAAAGACCTTCATAGAAAATGTGCAACTGCATCCATTCATTGAACATATCTGGCGGGCATCTTCTTGTCAGGTCCTTAAACCTCTCCCATGCTTCATATAGAGTCTCACCATCTTGCTTCCTAAAGGTTTGTACCTTAGCTCTCAACCTGTTGATCCGTTGAGGAGGATAGAATCTTGCCAAGAATTTGTTCATCACATCTTCTCAGGTTGCTAAACTCTCCTTTGAAAAGGATTCCAGCCATTTAGATGCTTTGTCCTTGAGTGAGAAAGGGAATAGAAGTAGTCTATAAGTGTCAGGATGAACACCATTAGACTTCACAGTATCGCATATCCTCAGGAAGGTGGTTAGATGTTGATTGGGGTCTTCTTGGATACTTCCTCTGAATGAACAATTGTTCTGAATAAGGATGATGAGCTGTGGCTTTAGTTCAAAGTTGATGGCATGTATGGTTGGCCGTTGGATGCTACTTCCACAGTTTCCTGGGTTTGGATTGATGTAAGAACCCAGAACTCTTCTCTCTTGCCCAGCCTGATGTGCTAGACCTTCTCGGCCATGGTTGTGAGCCTCTTCTTCATGATGGTTCTCCATATTCTCATCCATATCTAGTTCAAAGTACTCCTCCTCTTCCTCAGCACCAACTACTCTCTTTCCTCTTGCTTCCCTCCTTAATCTAAGGAAGGTCCTCTCAGGTTCAGAATCAAAGGAAGTTGAAGCCCCGCTTCTTCTACCTGTCATACAACCAACAAGGTAAAAGCAAGAAAGATAGATTTCTACAAAAATGCTATTAGTGTGAGTGATGCAATATATCAAACAGTTAGTGGGTTGGTGACTGAATTGTAAACAACTAAGAAAAATGGGTAGGGAAAAGGGAAGAAAATAACTGAACAGAAAGTAAATTACTCAAATGAACTTAAATCAGACAAAATAAAAACAAATGCTCAATCTAGTTATCCACCAATTTAATCATTGTTGATACAAAATCAATCCCCGGCAATGACGCCATAAACTTGATGCACGAAAACTTGTCCTTTAACAAATCTCCCTCGGCAAGTATACCGAATTGTCGTCAAGTAAAAACTCACAATAGAGTGAGGTCGAATCCTACAGGGATTGATTGGTCAAGCAACTTTAATTGGAAGAATGTTCTAGTTGAGCTAAGCAGAAATTGGGTTGAGAATTGCAGGAAATTAAATGGCGGGAAAGTAAATTGCAGAAAATAAATGACGGAAGGTAAATTGCAGAATCTTAAATGGGGAAGGGGAGTTTAGCATGAAAGTAAATAGCAGAAAGTAAAGAGAATGTGTAAGATCAGAAATGGGGAGTTCATTGGGCTTAGGAGATGTTGCATTCTCCAGATCAAGTTCATTTTCATCTCTTCTACAATCAATGCATTCATTGATCTCCTAGGCAATCTTTAGTGATTGAATTCCAATTCCTTGGTAATTCAATCTCTCAAATCAGATCAATAGCCAATTCCTTGGTCTAATTGCTCATGAGAAGAGATAAAGTGTGGTCACTGATTATACCACATGTATTTCCAAATCAAAGTATTGGGAGAATTATATGTCACCATATCCGCCCAAACCCCAATTTGGTCCAACATGAGAAAGCAATTCTAGCATGATCTCTTCATTCCTCTTCCAAGGTTCAGAAGAGATCCAAGTATGAATAGCTTCTTTTCCAAGATAACTACTCAATTGGATGAAGATTGAAAGCTTTCTAGTAAAATCAAGAGAAAAGAGAGAAGAAGGATAATGAAAACTATTATTGATCCATCAAATTACAACAGAGCTCCCTAACCCAATGAAAGGGGTTTAGTTGTTCATAGCTCTGGGAATGAAAAGCATAGATGGAGAGTACATTCTGAGAATTAAACTAAAAGTTGCAGAGAAAGTAAAATACAGAGAGTAATTCTAATAATGCCAAAAGCTCCTTTTCTAGTTCAAAGCTCTCCCTATTTATACTATTCTTCTGATCTTCTAGTTGGCTCTTCAAGTCTTGGATATGGGCCTTTGGATCTTGAGTTGAAGCAGTTATCTTCTTCAGTGGGCTTAGCTTTACTTGCAGAGAGAAAGTGTGAAGTAGGCAGGGATTCTAGCTTAGGACGTTAGTGGCGATAACGTTAAGTGAAAGTGTGGGTTCGAGAACGTTAGTGACAATCACCTTTTTCACTAACGTTTCTAACCCAAGAATGGTCCACGTTAACTTCAACGTTAGTGGCACCAACGTGACCACTAACGTTGCCTCTTGGTCCTTCGCACACGTTATTGGGACTTACTTTTTCCAATAACGTTGAGAATCCTCCTTTCTCCCTATGTTAGAGTTCACGTTAGTGTGGCTAACGTGACCTTTAAAATAGGCTTGCCACATCCTCGAGAACGTTAGTGACACTTACCTTTGTCACTAACGTTCCAAAATGCCCCTACTTCCCACGTTAGAGTTCACGTTAACTAGGTTAACGTGGCTTCTAACGTGGTATTGCTAGCCATCTCCAACGTTAGTGACAAAGGTGAGTGTCACTAACGTTCGCTCATCATCCCTTTTACTCACGTTAGCTTCCACGTTAATGTAGTTAACGTGGGAGTTAACGTGGCTCATAGTGGCTCATCCCAACGTTAGTGACAAAGGTGAGTGTCACTAACGTTGGCGATTCTTTGCTCCCTCCACGTTAGAGTCCACGTTAACTGAATTAACGTGGCAACTAACGTGGCTCAAAGTGGCTTAGCTCAACATTAGTGACAAAGGTGAGTGTCACTAATATTGATCATTCTTTTGTTTCCCCACATTAGAGTCCACGTTAACTGAGTTAACGTGGCTCTTAACATGGCCAATATGAGCTTGGTCCAACGTTAGTGATAAAGGTGAGTGTTACTAACGTTGGCTTCATTTTCTTCTTCCACGTTAACTACCACGTTAATGTAGTTAACGTGGCAATTAACGTGGGCTATGATGGCTTCGAGGACGTTATTGGCGATTACTTTTCTCATTAACGTTGCAAGCTAGCTCCCCTTCCACGTTAGAGGTCACGTTAGTTAGACTAACGTGGCTGCTAACGTGGTTCTTCCTTGCTTCTTTTGTCCTGAAATCAAGCAATAAAGTGTATCAAAGTTCTAGTCCAAGTTATGAGTTCATGCATTATCCCAATTGTCATTCAATCCGTGCATAATTCTCATGAAATCATGTAAAATTCACAATGTTTGCTTGAATCTAGACGTAAGTGATTATTTACCCAAAACTTGCTTATTTCCTAAGAAAATGCATGAAACTAACTTAAAACCATAAAGAAAAGGTCAGTGAAACTGGCCAAAATGCCCTGGCATCAGAATTCTAACCACAGCTTTGCTTTATCCCTCAGGGAAAACGGGAAGAGCATGAGTTTGTACACCTCTGGGTTCACTCCATTTGTCTTCACAGTATCACAAATCTGTAGAAAATCAGATATAAACTGATTTGGATCTTCATGAGGAAGTCCATGATATTGGCAGTTTTGTTGCACCAGGGTGACCAATTGTGGCTTCAACTCAAAGTTGTTTGCAGCTATAGGAGGCACCACAATGCTTTTTCCATAAAGATCCGTAGTAGGGGCAGAATAAGAACCAAGCACTCTCCTTTATTGCTCATCCCCATTCGGATTTGCCACATTGGCATTAGCATTATTATTAGGATCCATAGTGGATTCTGTAGCCTTGTAAAGTCTTGCTTTTTGTAAACGCCGCCTGAAAGTTCTTTCAAGTTCAAGATCAAAGTCTAAGAGATGTTCTTTGTCTCTGTTCCTGCGCATAAACAAACAGAAGACAAGAAAAGATGGGACTCTCTACGTCAGAGTGCAGAGAATTCCCAGTGAGGTAACCTAAATAAAGAGATAAAAATATTGAATAAAACAAACCAACACTAATATTCAAAAATTACTAGAAAAATTATTACTAAAAATTTTCGAAATTATTAGGCAAATTAAATAAGAAAAATTAAAATAAGACTAACTAGGGGACACCAAACTTAATTTCAGAAATTAAGAAAAATATATATTTATAAAATAAATCAATTTTTTTAAAAATAAAAATAAAATAAAATAAGAGGAAAAAAATACAGTATAAAGGGGAGGGGGTGTAAACGAAAAGGAAAAGAGAAAAAAAACGTAAACGAAAGGGAAAAGAGAAAAAAATTAACGTAAAGAAAAGAAAAAAAAGAAAAAATAAAATAAGAAAAAATGCAAAATAAAAATTAATAATAATAGAAAAAAATATAATAAAAAATTATCTAATCTAAGCAATCAAACAACGAATAGTTGTTAATCATAGTCAATCCCCGGCAACAGCACCAAAAACTTGATGCAGTATTTGTAACCCACTAACTTACCGGCAAGTGCATCGGATCGTACCAAGTAATACCTTACGTGAGTAAGGGTCGATCCCACGAGGATTGATGGATTAAGCAACAATAGTGTTTGATAGGATTAGTTAGACAAACAGAAAATAGTATTGAGATGCAATATAAAAGATATTAAACAATAAAAAGAATATTGAAGAAAGTCAAGTAAATACTTTGGGAAGAAAATATGGAGAAGATAGTTAAGGCTTCAGAGTTATCTATTTTTCTGGAATTATTTTTCTTACTAACTATTTGAATCATGTAGGATTTAATTTATGGCAAACTATATATGACTAGACCCTAATTCCTTAGACCTTCCTAGTCTCCTCTAAAATTCATCAACAGCCAATTCCTTGGTCAATTAATTCCAATTAGAGAGTGATGATCAAATTCCAGTTTATATGCCACAAAAACTCTAATTACCTAAAAATAAAAGGATTATATGTCACGTATCCCGTTAAATCCAGATAATTAAAATTTAGGATAATATGTTTTCAAGCTGTTGTTCAAGTAAAGAGCTTTTCCAAGTTATACAAGAACTCAAATAGAAAGAGGGTCATACTTCCGTTCCACCCAAATTCATAAAATAAAGAGCGAAAAAAATTCTTAAATTATAAATCCATACATAAATTAAAATAGAAAAAGCAATAAAATCAATCCATAGAAATAGACAGAGCTCCTAACCTTAACAATGGAGGATTTGTTGCTCATGGTTCAAAGTAGAAAATAAGGATTCAGGTAAAAATGTACTGAGTTCCAATCTGATGGATCTGAATCCCCTTTTATAACTAATCCTAATAATTTAAAAATCAAATTTCTAAAATTAAATTAAAATAATATCTGTTCCTATTTAAAAATCAAATTTGAATTTAAATTCGAATTAATTAACAAGTCTTCATCTGATGGGTGGGGACCACTTGATTTGTCCATTCTGCAGCTTCTAATCTGTCTTTTCTGGGCTGGAAACTGGGTCAAAATAGCCCAGAAATTGCCCCCAGTGTCTTTCTGCGTTTTTTGCACGTTGCACATGTCAGGCGTACGTGTCGGTCACGCGCACGCGTCGGTGGTCTTTTTCGCGAGTCCTGCGGACGAGTCGGTCACGCGGACGCATCGCTTTGCAAATCTTCAAATCACGCGTACGCGTCAGCCACGCGTACGCATCGCTCCTCGCTGCCATCTCCTTTGATTCTTATGCTGCAGAAACTCCATCAAATCCAGCCGAATGCTACCTAAAATAAACAATATTGCACAAAATTCAAAATAGCATCCATAGTGGCTAAAATATAATTAATTCTTAATTAAACTCAGCAAATTACATGCAAATTTACTAGGAAAAAATAGGAAAGATGCTCACGCATCAGGCGTGGCACGCCTGATCAATCAACTACTATGGGGCGTGCCACTTGAGCATAGAGGCGTGGCACGCCAACTCACCATTCCAAGAAGAACCTCCACTATGGCGTGCCACTTGGTATCGAAGGCGTGGCACGCCAGCCCCAAGAAGTCACTTGGGCGTGCCACTTGAGAACCCAGGCATGGCACGCCAAGCTTGAAGAGTTCACAAGTCCATGGGGGTGCCACTTGAGCAGCATGGCGTGGCACGCTGGTACAATAATCCGGAGATGGAGCTGAAGGTAATTGAAGACTGGGCATGCCACTTGGTATCGAAGGCGTGGCACGCCAACCTTAGCATTTCACTATGGTGTGCCACTTGAAGGCTGAGGCGTGGCACGCCAACTACTGGAACCAAGATAAGATCATGGGCGTGGCACGCCAGCCTTTGGGTGTGGCACGCTGGTATAAGTTTCCAGAGAGGATGAAGGAGGCCAATTACATGGGCCGTGCCACTTGGTATCGAAGGCGTGGCACGCCACTCACCATTCTTCACTTAGGTGTGCCACTGAGTAACCAGGCGTGGCACGCCAGTGTCATTCAGAGAGCAAAGAAGCATTGGGGCGTGCCACTTGAGTTCGTGGTGTGGCACGCCAAACAGAGGAACCACTCACTCACAAAATGGGCATGGCACGCCAGACCTTGGGCGTGCCACGCTAGTTCAACTTTCCAGAGAAGCCTAGCCAAGCATAGAGCAAGGGCGTGGCATGCCAATTCAAGTTTCCAGAGGCAAAGAGAAGTGAGAAAGGCAAGGGGCGTGCTACTTGAGTTCGAAGGCGTGGCACGCCGACACAAGAATTCCACTATGGCGTGCCACTTGAGTTCAAAGGCGTGGCATGCCAAGGTTGTTAGAGGGACAAGCGTGCCACTTGAAGGATTGGGTGTGGCACACCAAGCTGGAAATGAAGGGCACGTGACACGCCAGAGAAGCACCAACCACACGCCAGCTGAGAAGTCACACTTATTGAGTGTTTTCTTTTCCCTCTAAAATGTAATCTTCCTTTTTCACTTTTGTAATTCTTTTATTTTACTAGGAGTAGTATAAATACCCCCAAGGAGTACTGAAGAAGGGGGTTAAGCAGTCAGTTTTAGATCCACTTTTACACTTCATTTTTGAGTACTTTTTGAGCTATGAGTAGCTAACTTTCCTCTTATTGAGAGAGGGAGCTCTTTTGTACTTGATGGATTGATAATAGTGAAATTCTTCTTCTCTTCATCTTCTCTTTGATTTGCTAGAAGGAATTTCATTCTTAATGCTTAGTATTCAATTATCTTGGGAAAGAGATTGAATACAATTGGGTTTCATGGGAACCTTGGAAAAGGAAACATGAAACCATGCTTGAAATCCCTTCTCACACTTGAGTAGAATCTGGGTTTTGGTGTTTGGATATGTGACATATAATCCTCCCTCTACTTGGATCTACAATGGTGTGTGGTATAATCAGGGATCAAGCATATCTCTCTTCATGAGCAATTATACCAAAGAATTGGCTATTGATCAAGATCTGAGAGATTGAGTTACCAAGGGATTGGGGCTCAATCAATCATGATTGCCAAGAGGTCAATGAGTTGCATGATTGAAGAGGATATAAGCTAGATTTGATCCAAAGAGATAACATCTCCCAATCTCAATGAATTTCCCCATTCTTATCTATCCATTTCTTTACAGCTTATTTTTACATTCAGCAATTCCCCATTCCCATTTATATTCAAGTCATTTATGATTCTGCACTTTACATTCTGCCATTTATATTCCTGCACTTTATTTCTTTTCTTTATATTCTAGTCATTTACATTTATGTCATTTACAATTATGCACTTCACAATCCTATTGATCCGCTTGACTAATTCATCAATTGATTAAAACTGCTCGAATTTGCCAATCTCTATGGATACGATCCCACTCCACTGTGGGTTATTACTTGACGATAATTTTGGTGCGCTTGCCAAAAGAACTAATTCACCAATTTTGAATGGGGGTGTGAATTACAGTTATCAAGTTTTATGGTGCCGTTGCCGGGGATTGGCTTAAATTTGACAGTGATTAAATCGATTGGAGAGCTAGATTAAGCAATTTAAATTCCTTGTTATCTTATTTTATTTAGCACCTTTTTATTTTCTTTTATTTTGAGTTCTATTTCTTTCTTTGAGTATTTTTTACATAATTTCACTCTTCTAACTGTTCGATTAATTGCACCACTCACACTAACAACCACTCTAACAAGAGTAATTTCTTCATTCATTTTCTTTCTTGCTTTTTGCCTTGTTGGTTGTATGACAGGTAGAAGAAGTGGTGCTTCAACTTCCTTTGATTCTGAACCTGAGAGGACCTTCCTTAGATTAAAGAGGGCAGCAAGAGGGAAAAGAGTCCTTGGTGCTGAGGAAAAGGAAGAGTATTTTAAAATAAACATAGAGGAGAACATGGAGAACCACCATCAAGAAGAAGCTCACAATGCCAGAGAAGGCCCAGTAAATCATGATGGGCAAGAAAGGAGAGTCTTAGGCTCCTACATCAACCCAAACCCAGAAAATTGTGGCAGCAGCATCCTAAAGCCAACAATTCATGCCAATAATTTTGAGCTGAAACCTCAGCTCATCACACTTGTTCAAAATAATTGCTCATATGGAGGAAGTGCCCAAGAAGACCCTAATCAACATCTCAGCACATTCTTGAGGATATGTGATACTGTAAAGTCCAACGGAGTACACCCCGACATCTACAAACTACTCTTGTTCCCTTTCTCACTCAGAAATAAGGCAGCAAAGTGGTTGGAATCATTCCCCAAGGATAGCCTAACTACATGGGAGGAGGTCGTGAACAGATTCCTTGCAAGATTTTACCCTTCACAAAGAATCATTAGGCTGAGAGCTGAGATGCAAACTTTCAGACAACAAGATGGAGAAACACTTTATCAGTCCTGGGAGAGATTCAAAGATCTGACAAAAAGATGCCCACCAGAAATGTTCAATGAATAGGTACAACTACACATCTTTTATGAGGGACTATCCTATGAAGCAAAGAAGGTTGTGGACCATTCTTCAGGAAGCTCACTCAACAAGAAGAAAACCATTGAAGAGGCCATAGATGTCATTGAGACTGTAGCTGAAAATGAGTATTTCTATGCTTCAGAAAGGACTCAGAAGAAGGGAGTGCTAGAGCTCAACTCTGTAGATGCTTTGTTAGCTCAGAACAAAGCATTTGCAGCTCAAATAGCAGCTCTATCCAAAAGGATGGAGGCCAACCAAGCCTCAGTCATTCAAGACCAAAATTCTCAACATAAGGGAATGTACCAGAATCTGAAGGTGACTGGGAACAAGCCAATTATGTGAACAATTCATCCAGACCACCATATGACCCACACTCTAAGACATACAACCCAGGTTGGAAGAACCACCCAAACTTTGGGTGGGAAAATTAACAAAACCACAACCAGGACCACAACAAGCCTTATTCATCAAATCAACATTTCAACCAAAACCCCAACCATCAAACAACGAACCATAGACCCTACCACAACTCACAAAACACATCATACCATAGTAACCAACCCACACACAAAAACCTCAATCAAGATACACCATCCTCAACTATGCAACCATGCGAAATTAAGAGCAACTTTGAGAGGATAGAAGCTGCAATAGCACAACAGTCCTCACAAATTACAGCAGCAGTCTCCACCCTCATGGACAGACAAGCACAAACTGAAAGAAGGATAGATGCTAATCAAGAGGAATACAGGTCAAATCTGAAAAATCAAGGCGCAACAATCTCAAAGTTGGAAGCACAAGTGGGAATTTTGTCCAAGCAAATCCCACTTCCCACACACACATTTCCTAGTGATACCATGGCTAACCCAAGAGGGGAATGCAAAGCCATTACTCTAAGAAGTGGGAACGTTGTAGAAGAAAGAACCCCAAGCAAAGACAAGCATGAAGAAACTGCAACAAAGCATGAGAACAAGGATGAAGAATAAATCCCTGCTCCACCTCCACCAAAAGCAGTCTTAAAGCCTTATGTGCCAAAGGCACCATACCCACAAAGACTAGGAAATGATGGGAAGGATGGCCAGTTTTCTAAATTCCTAGAGATTTTCAAGAGGCTCCAAATCAACATACCATTTGCTGAGGCATTAGAACAAATGCCACTCTATGCTAAATTTTTGAAGGAGCTTATAACCAAAAAGAGGAACTGGGAAGCAAAAGAAACCATAATCTTGACTGAAGAATGCAGCGTCATCATACAGAAGAAGCTACCTCAAAAGCGAAAAGACCCAGGGAGTTTCCAAATTCCCTGCATCATAGGAGACATCACCATTGAGAAAGCTTTGTGTGATTTGGGAGCTAGCATAAATCTTATGTCACTGACCATGATAAGAAGGATGAAGATTGAGGAAGCCAAGCCAACAAGGATGGCACTCCAATTGGCTAACAAAACATTTAAGTTTTCACATGGGATGGTGGAAGACTTGCTAGTGAAAGTAGGAGAGTTCATTTTTCCTGCTGATTTCGTTGTGCTGGACATGGAAGAAGAGGCCATCATGTCAATTATCCTAGGAAGACCATTCCTAGCTTCTGCTGGAGCCATCATCGATGTGCAAAAAGGGGAACTAGTCTTGAGGTTGCATGAAGATAAAATGGTCTTCAATGTTTTCAAAGCAATGAGTTACCCCAAGGAATCCATGGGAGAATGCATGCTAGTAGACACCATGGAACAAATAGTTCAAGAAGTCTTGGAAGAAGAACAATGTGGAGGAACCATAGAGCTGGAACAAGCACCAGATGAAAAATCACCACAAGCAACCATTGGAAACTCAATCATGCCAACCACTACAAACAACAAAGATGCAGAGTCACCAAAACTAGAGCTGAAAGCATTACCACCCAGCTTGAAATATGCATATCTGGGTGCCAACAACACTCACCCAGTGATCATAAATTCAAGTCTGAGTAAGGAACAAGAAGAGGAGCTTATCCAAGTGCTGAGACAACACAAGGATGCCATAGGCTGGACACTTACAGATTTAAAAAGGATCAGTCCTTCAATGTGTATGCATAAAATTCTACTTGAAGAGGATGCCAAACCTTCAAGACAACAACAAAGGAGGCTAAACCCAACTATAAATGAAGTGGTTCAGAAAGAAGTGCTGAAATTGTGGCAAGCAGGGGTGATATACCCCATCTCAGACAGCCCTTGGGTAAGCCCGGTGCAAGTAGTCCCTAAGAAGGAAGGGATCACTGTTGTGGCAAATGAGAAGAATGAATTGATACCCACAGGAACAGTGATCGGATGGCGTATGTGCATTGACTACTGGAAACTTAATGAAGCCACCTGGAAAGATCACTTTCCCCTACCTTTCATGGACCAGATGCTTGAAAGACTGGCAGGACATGAGTACTATTGCTTCCTAGATGGGTATTCGGGCTACAATCAAATTTTTGTAGACTCTAAGGATCAAGAAAAAACTTCATTTACTTGTTCATATGGTGTCTTTGCTTATAGGAGAATGCCCTTTGGAATGTGCAATGCACCTGCAACATTCCGAAGATGCATGCTCTCCATTTTTTTAGACATGATTGAGAAGTTCATAGAAGTGTTCATGGACGACTTCTCTGTATTTGGAAACTCATATTCTGATTGCCTATACCATCTTACTCTTGTGCTAAAAAGGTGTCAAGAAACCAACCTAGTTTTAAACTGGGAGAAGTGCCATTTTATGGTGACTGAAGGGATGGTTCTTGGTCACAAGATTTTAAAAGATGGCATAGAAGTGGACAAGGCAAAAGTGGAAGTAATTGAAAAATTACCTCCACCTTGCAATGTCAAAGCAATCAGAAGTTTTCTGGGACACACTGGGTTCTCTATGAGGTTTATCAAAGATTTTTCAAAGATTGCAAAACCCCTTAGCAACCTACTTGTCTCAAATACTCCCTTTGTTTTTGATAGAGAGTGCATGGTAGCCTTTGATGAACTTAAGAGGAAACTCTCCTCTGCACCTATTATAGCACCACCAAGTTGGGATCTTCCCTTTGAACTAATGTGTAATGCATCTGATTTTGCTGTTGGTGTTGTTCTAGGACAGAGAAAAGACAAGCTAGTACATGTTATTTACTATGCTAGCAAGGTCCTTAATAAGAATCAGAGGAACTATACCACCACGGAGAAAGAACTTTTAGCAATAGTTTTTGCTTTTGCCAAGTTTAGATCATATCTCATTGGCTCAATAGTAATTGTGTTCACTGATCATGCAGCACTCAAATACTTGCTTACCAAACAAGAATCTAAGCCCAGACTAATAAGGTGGATTTTGCTGCTCCAAGAATTTGATATTGAGATTAAAGATAGGAGCGGAGCAGAGAACAAGGTAGCTGACCACCTCTCAAGGATCCCACAAGAAGAAGAGATGCAACAAGTAGCAGTCAATGAAAGCTTTCCTGATGAACAATTGATGATGATTTGAGTAGCCCCTTGGTTTGCAGACATAGCCAACTTCAAGGCTATTGGAAAGCTACCAACTAACATCAATAAGCACATGAGGAGGAAGATAATCAAGGATGCCAAACACTACATCTGGGATGACCCTTATTTGTTCAAAATATGCGCTGATGGAATCCTAAGAAGGTGTATATCCCATGAAGAAGGGCATGAAGTGTTATGGCAGTGCCATGGATCTGCATATGGAGGTCACTTAAGTGGAGAAAGGACAGCGGCAAAAGTGCTTCAATCCGGATTTTACTGGCCAATAATGTTTAAGGATGCCAAGGAAATGGTGTTAAGGTGTGATGAATGCCAAAGAGCTGGTAATCAAACCAAGAGAAATGAGATGCCACAGCAATTCATACTAGAGTTTGAGCTATTTGATGTATAGGGGATTGATTTCATGGGACCCTTCCCAACCTCCTACTCAAATAGCTACATATTGGTGGCTGTTGATTATGTCTCAAGATGGGTAGAAGCCATAGCCACTGCAACAAATGACAAAAAGCTTGTGATAAGCTTCTTGAGAAAGAACATCTTCAGCAGAGTTGGAGTGCCCAGAGCTCTCATTAGTGATGGAGGGACGTACTTCTGCAACAAACAACTAGAGACACTCCTTTTCAGATATGGAGTAAAGCACAAAGTGGCAACTCCATACCACCTACAGACCAACGGGCAAGCTGAAATTTCCAACAGAGAGCTAAAAAGAATCCTTGAAAAAACTGTTGGAAGCTCAAGAAAGGATTGGTCTAAAAATTTGGATGATGCACTATAGGCCTACAGGACAGCCTTTAACACTCCCATTGGGATGTCTCCATACCAACTGGTATATAGCAAGGCTTGTCACTTACCAGTTGAACTTGAGCATAGAGCATTTTGGGCTCTAAAGATGTTAAACTATGATGAGCAAGCTGCGGGAGAAAAGAGATTAATGCAACTCAATGAGCTGGAGGAGTTTAGAAATCAAGCATATGAGAATGCAAAAATCTACAAAGAGAACACAAAAAGGTGGCATGACCAAAAGATAGCAAGAAGGGAGTTCACTGAAGGACAGAAGGTGTTACTCTACAACTCAAGACTCGAGTTCTTTCCTAGAAAACTGAAGTCTAGATGGTCAGGACCTTTCACCATACTCAAGGTGGTTCCCTGTGGTCATGTGGAGCTCATGGAGGACAAGACTCATAGAACTTTTACTGTCAATGGCCATGGACTCAAACACTACTTGGGAGGCTCCTTAGAGGAGCAGAGAGTGAGCTACAAGCTCAACTGAAGATAAAGGAATGTCAAGCTAATGACAATAAAGAAGCGCTAGTTGGGAGGCACCCCAATACTTTATCCTTTTTGATTTAGTTACTTTTCTTAGAAGTAGTTTAAAAAAAATTTATTGCATTAGGTAGTTTAATTTTCAGTCTCACATTTATCTTACATTACCATATTAGGATTAGTTTACAATTGCAGATTACAAGGTTTGATTTTAGCTTTGATAGCTAGATTTTCTTTACATTTTTTTATTCCGGAATTACAACTTGATGAAGGCATAAATCATGATGAGTGAATGGGCTGAGAACTAGCTAAACTGCTAAGTTTGGTGTGGCCTTCCACCCACTTAATATAGGCTTACAGACAATTAATAGCTTAATCTTGAAGAGTAAGCCCAGAGATTAAGTTTGGTGTGGCCACCACCAAGAATCACCTAGCAGCCCAAGTTACCTTATTTTTAAGCACTTAATGCTTTGGGTGAGAACATGAACGTGGTTTAACGAGTTCAGAGGAATTGGAATCAAAAGAAAATAAAAAGATTGATGTTATTCCACTCTCTTATGAACACATTAAATACACAATGATGAAACCAATTTATTAAGATACCAAAGAATTAAGTTTGGTGTCCCAAGGGACACCCATCAGTTGCAATCCAATTCACTCTTGATGAGAAAGAATGTGAAGGGGTTCTTTTGTCATTACTAATGGGTTCAGTTTCATTTCAGGAGAGAAGATGAGGCCCACATGGTAAACAACTCACAAAGCAAGGAAGTCAAAGTGTACTTGCACTTTGGAACTCAACACATGCAGAAGACACAGTGAGAAAAGAGTTGGCACCTCTTCCCACGCTAGGCGCTACTCCCCAAGTAGGAAAACATTTAACCCTTTTTAATTCCCACCACAACATTCACCCATTATAAAAGCCTCACTTCCCCATCTCCTATTCCACTTTAACAACCCCAATCACACATGAAGACCATACAACCCTCACCTTCCTTTCTCTGTTCATCTTTTACCATCTCTTTTCATACTTTTTTTTCTTGATTGGGACAATCAAGTCCTAAGTTTGGTGTTGGAGAAAAACCTTGTTTTGCTTACTCTTTCCTGCAACCCCCAATTTTTTTCTCACTCTCAAACACACTCTCTCAACCTCATGGCACCACCAAAAAGCTCAGCCTCAAAGAAAAGAAAAATCAAGGAACCAACCTCTGGATCCTCAAGCTCTTTCAATGACTACAAGTTCCTCTCCGCATTCAACCAAAATCAATTTTATGGTTGGGTGAGTGAGAGGGAGATCATTCCAGAAGTTGGGTTTCAACTAGGGAGGAACAAGCACATTAAAATCAACATTGAGATCAACAATAGAGGTTGGTCACTTCTATGCAACCCACCAAGGAAAGTGGTAGAGAGCTTGGTGAGGGGATTCTATGCCAACGCAGTGCCTCAACCAGGGTAACACTATGGATACATTAGCTATGTAAGGGAGAAGTCCATTGACTACAGTCCCTCTAGCATAGAAAGAATGCTAATGGTGAAGAAAGAATGAAGCAGCAAGATCAGGGGTTTGATGAGATCCTGAATGAAATTTGTGTGATGCATGTGCGTTGGATAAATGATAAGGATGGGATACCAAATCAATTGAGGAGAAGAGATTTGAGCGCCCAAGCTAGAGGGTGGCTAGAATTTATGAGGAGGTCCTTAATCCCCACATCCAATACTTTAGAGGTGACCAAGGAGAGAGCTGTACTCATCTACAACATCATGAAAGGAGAGAACATCAATGTGGGGGAGATGATTGCCAACAACATCAACAAAGTGCTGAAAAGCCCCAGTGACAATACAAGGTTAGAATTCCCCAGCATTATACAGAGGCTATGTGATGAAGCTGGAGTTGAAAAGATCATTGATGAAGTACTTGTGAAGTAAGACAAGTTCATAACTACCAAAAAGATGGCCAAGGTGGTAGCTGTTCACCCACTTAACAGGGCCAGAGAATGAAGAGCTCATGCCCATGAACCACAACAACAACAAGAAGAAGAAGAGGCAGAAGAGCAACCTCAATTCCTGGCACTTCAACCACCACCACAATATCAATATCAGCAATTTCCAGAGGGATTCAACTGGGAGCAATTGCAAAGAGATGTACACCAAATAAAGGGAGATCTACACCACTTGAGGGAAGATGTCAATCAACTCAAAGAAACTCAACAATAATAATGGAGCCAAGTCAACCAAAACATTCAACAACTCCAAGGGAATTGGGAGCATATGAGGAAGGAGCAGCAAGAACAATTTGACTAGGGAGAGGTGCGAAGTGCACTAGATAAAATAGTAGATCAAGGCAAATGGCAACAGAGGAACTTGGCCGTATTCAGACATCTCTATGATGCCAGAACCATATCCAGGAGGCAGTATGACATCAACACACAAGCAAAGCTGAATAACTTGTGTAATGCCATAGCCGCTCTAAACCCAGGATACCCAACCTTCATGCAAGGAATGGAAGAGCTAAGTGCAAGACAAGAGGAAATCCTAGCCAAACATAAGGAGGATAAAAGGAATTATATGAGGAGGGTAGGATTCTGGAAGCCCAAGGATGCCAAAGCACAAGAAGGTTGCTCCAAGCCAGATGAAGGTGGCTCCTCCCCCTCCAAGAAAAAGGACAAAGGGAAGGGGCCAATGAACTAAAGATGAATTTGCTCAAGGTTGTTGAGTCCCATGGTTGACACTTTCTAATTTCTGAAATCTTGTTTAAGTTTTTGCTTTATTTACTTTTTGAATAAATAATCATGCTAGGATAGTTTATGCTTTATGCATAGTTATAAATTCCTGTTTGAATTCTTTATGAGTTTTTTTTCAAGAAAGAAAATGCCATGTATTTCAAGTCTTCATTTCAACATAAATAAAAGTAGAGTTTGTCTCCATAAGAGTCACTGTGAGTTGTTCCAAAACAATGAGAGAGACCAAGGCCAAGACAGATTATCAAACAAACTAAG
The DNA here is from genome assembly GCF_003086295.3 of Arachis hypogaea. Classification (NCBI taxonomy): domain Eukaryota; kingdom Viridiplantae; phylum Streptophyta; class Magnoliopsida; order Fabales; family Fabaceae; genus Arachis; species Arachis hypogaea. The sequence continues at coordinate 59,352,084 of NC_092053.1, read as the reverse complement.
AAATAAGAAACTAAGTGTAGAACCTTTGATGAACTAAAAAGAAAATGAGTCATGGAGAGCTACTAGTCCTAGAAGGTATAACCAGGGAAGGCCAAAGGGTATTCCTTGAATATCCATAGAACCAAGAGGTAGTAAGCAATAAATACCCAAGGCTCTGAGCATCAACTACTGGGATAGAAAAAGAAACATTAAAAAGCTCAAAAAGAATTAAAGATCTTAGTAGATGCTTGTGGTGAAGATGTGTCAAGAAGAGACCTGGGCAAGTAAATTCTTAGGGGTGTCTCAACACCTAGTACCCTAAAACCAACTGGTTTGGGAGTGCTAATTGAAAGCTTAATTAAAGGGTTGTCTTGAGACAAAACACTTAGAGTCGTGGTCAAGAAAGCAAAACAACCCTTACTACTTCAAGGTGACAATCAATAGAAAGGACCCCTAAGGCCTATACCTGAAAGAATCCTCAAGGATCCAAGAGCTTCCCATGACATTAAAACATTCATACATGTGTTGAACACTTAGTCTTACTCTTAGTTGTATTGCAATCACTCAAAAGCCAAGGCCTCAAGTTATAAAGGTTTACTCACATTGATTTGCTTGGGACAAGCAAAACTTAAGTTTGGTGTTGTGATGACTTGCATCATCTACCCTTCTTTCTTGCATAAAGAAGACCATAAAAGAGAATAAATCTCATTTGATCAGTACAATTCATGCATTATTTGATGAATATTATGGTACACTACTTTGAGATGAGTTGTGCTGAATTTCAGGTGAGAAAAGCATCCAAAAATAGGTAGAAGAGAAACAAGAAGCTGGGCGTGTGAAATTGGCGTACCACTTGAAGCAAACGCCACAAAAATACACTGGCGTGGCACGCCAGGAGCTGGGCGTGGCATGCCAGTACTAAAGTTCAGAGAAGAAGTCCAAGCATGCATTTGAGCGTGGCACGCTAATACAAAATTGCAGAGCCAAATAGAGGTCACAAAAGGGGCGTGGCACGCCAGGTTGGGCGTGGCACGCCTGACCCATCAACTACTATGGGGTGCCACTTGAGCAAAGAGGCGTGGCACGCCAACTCACCATTCCAAGAAGAACCTCTGATGCTAGGGCATTTTGGCCAGTTTCACTGACCTTTTCTTTACTATTTTTAGGGTAGTTTCATGCATTTCCTTAGGAAATAAGCTAGTTTTGGGTAGATATTCACTTACATATTGATTCAAGCATACATTGTGCACATTACATGATTTCATGAGGATTTTTGCATGAATTTAAGGACAAATTGGATGTTGCATTTCCCATGACTTGGACTAGAACTTTGATGCACTTTATTGCTTGATTTCAGGACAAGGGAAGCAAAGAAGAACCACATTAGTGGCTACGTTAGTTACACTAATGTTAACACTAACGTGGAATGGGAGTAACTTGCAAAGTTAATGAGAAAAGTGATTGCCAATAACGCTCTCGAAGCCATCATTGCCCACGTTAAGAGTCACGTTAACTAAGTTAACGTGAACTCTAACGTGGAAGTAAAGAAATGAAGCCAACGTTAGTGACACTTAACATTATCACTAACGTTGGACCAAGATCATGAGTGGCCACGTTAGAGTCCACGTTAACTTAGTTAACGTGGCCTCTAACGTTAAGAAGAAAGGGGGGAAGCCAACGTTAGTGACACTCAACATTGTCACTAACGTTGGCCAAAGCACATTAAGCCACGTTAACTCCCATGTTAACCTAGTTAACATGGAAGCTAACGTGAAGAAACAAAGTGGTTGACAACGTTAGTGACACCCAACATTATCACTAACGTTGGAAGCACACAAGCCCCCAATAAGCGACGTTGACTCCCACGTTAACCTAGTTAACGTGGAAGCTAACGTGAAGAAGGAAGGTGATCGCCAACGTTAGTGACACCCAACATTATCACTAACGTTGGAAGGAGCCACACAGGCCACCACGAGCCACGTTAACTCCCACGTTAACTTAGTTAACGTGGAAGCTAACGTGGATAAGGGAATGATGAGCCAACGTTAGTGACACTCAACTTTGTCACTAACATTGGAAATGGCTAGCAAGGCCACATTAGAAGCCACGTTAACCTAGTTAACGTGGAAAATAGGGGCAATTTGGAACGTTAGTGACAATGGTAAGTGTCACTAACGTTCTCGAAGGATGGCAAGCCTACGATAAAAGAGCCACGTTAACTAAGTTAACATGAACTCTAATGTAGGGAAGAGGGAGGCTTCTCAACGTTATTGGGAAAGTTGAGTCCCAATAACGTGTGCGAAGGACATAATGGAAACGTTAGTGGCAAAGTTTGTGCCACTAACGTTGAGGTTAACGTGGCTTTTAACTTTGGTGAGGAACGTTAGTGAAAAGGGTGATTGTCACTAACGTTCTCGAACCCATATTTTCACTGAATGTTAACACCACTAACTTCCTGAGCCAAAGTCCCTACCCACTTCATACTTTCTCTCTGCAAGTAAAAGCTAAGCCCAATGAAGAAGAGAACTGCTTCAAACTCAAGATCCAAAGGCCCAAGACTTGAAGAATCAACTAGAAGAACAGAAGAGTAGTATATATAGGAGTAGCTTTGAATTATTTAAGGAGTTGAAAAATATAGGGAGCCTCTTGGCATAGAACTACTCTCTGTATTTTTACTTTCTCTGCACTTCTAGTTTTCATCATGTATTCTCCATCTTTGTTTTCATTTTCCAGAGCTATGAACAACTAAACCCCTTTCATTGGGTTAGGGAGCTCTGTTGTAATTTGATGGATCAATACTAGTTTTCATTATTCTTCTTCTATCTTTTCTCTTGATTTTACTTAAAAGCTTTCGATCTTCATCCAATTGGGTAGTTATCTTGGAAAAGAAGCTATTCATACTTGGATCTCTTCTGAACCTTGAAAGAGGAATGAAGAGATCAAGCTAGAAATGCTTTCTCATGCTGAACCAAATTGGGTTTGGATGGTTATGTGACTATAATCCTCTCAACACTTGATTTGGGAAATGCATGTGGTATAATCAGTGACCATACTTCAGCTCTTCTCATGAGCAATTGACCAAGGTATTGGCTATTGATCAAGATTTGAGAGATTGAATTACAAGAAATTGTAATCCAATCACTTAAGATTGCCAAGGAGATCAATGAGTGCATTGATTGAGGAAGAGATGAAAATGAGATTGATCCGGAGAATGCAACATCTCCTAAGCCCAATGAACTCCCCATTTCTGATCTTACCCATTCTCTTTAATTTCTGTCATTTACATTTATGAGCAATTCTCCCATTCCCATTTAAGATTCTGCAATTTACTTTCTACTATTTACTTTTCCGCCATTTAATTTTCTGTAATTCTCAACTCAATTTTTGATTCGCTCAACTAGAATATTCCTCTAATTAAAGTTCCTTGATCAATCAATCCTTGTGGGATTCGACCTCACTCTATTGTGAGTTTTTACTTGACGACAAATTCGGTACACTTGCCGAAGGAAATTTGTTATGAGACAAGTTTTCTGTGCATCAAGTTTATGGCGCCGTTGCCGGGGATTGATTGTGCATCAACAATGATTAGATTGGAGGATAACTAGATTGAGCATTTTATTTTTGTTTGATTTAAATTTCTGTTTGAGTTATTTACTTTCTGTTTTAGTTAATTTCTTCCCTTCCCCTACCTTTTCTTTGGTATTTACCATTCATCGCACTAACCCACTAACTGTTTGACATATTGCATCACTCACTCTAACAATAATTCTGACGGATATACTTTCTGCACCTATTCTCTTTGCTTGTACTTGTTGGTTGTATGACAGGGAGAAGAAGCGGGGCTTCAACTTCCTTTGATTCTGAACCTCAGAGAACCTTCCTTAGATTAAGGAGGGAGGCAAAAGACAAACGTGTAGTTGGTGCTGAAGAAGAGGAGGAACACTTTGAGGAATACTTTGAACCAAACATGGAAGAAAACATGGAAAACCATCATGAAGAAGAGGCTCACAACCATGGCAGAGGAGGTCGAGCAAATCATGCTGGGGAGGATAGAAGAGTTTTAGGCTCTTACATCAATCCAAACCCAGGAAACTGTGGAAGTAGCATTCAAAAGCCGACCATCCATGCCAACAATTTTGAACTGAAGCCACAGCTCATCACCATTGTGTAGAACAACTGTTCGTTCGGAGGAAGTGTCCAAGAGGACCCAAATCAACATTTAACCACCTTCCTGAGAATATGTGACACAATGAAGTCTAATGGTGTTCATCCTGACGCCTATAGACTGCTCTTATTTCCATTCTCACTCAGGGATAAGGCAGCCAAGTGGCTGGAGTCTTTCCCAAGGGAAAGCTTGACAACTTGAGAAGACGTGGTGAACAAATTCTTAGTAAGATTTTACCCTCCTCAACGACTCAATAGGCTGAGAGCTGAGGTCCAAACTTTCAGGCAACAAGATGGTGAGACTCTATATGAAGCATGGGAGAGGTTTAAAGACTTAACAAGGAGGTGCCCACTAGATATGTTTAATGAATGGGTGCAGCTGCACATTTTCTATGAGGGGCTCTCTTATGAGTCAAAGAAGGCCGTAGACCATTCATCCGGAGGATCTTTGAACAAGAAGAAGACTATTGAGAAAGCCATCGATGTCATTGAAACAGTAGCAGAGAACGACTACTTCTATGCTTCCGAAAGAGGGAACAAGAGGAGTAATGGAGCTAAACAATGTAGATGCTCTGTTGGCCCAAAACAAGCTCATCACCCAGCAGCTGGCTGACCTCACCAAGAAGATGGAGAGGAACCAAGTAGCAGCAATCTCAACTTCATCAACAACCGAAGAAGGATTGAATGAAGAAGCAAAGGGTAGCCAGGAGCAAGCCAACTACATTGGAAATTCACCAAGGCAAAACCATGATCCATACTCCAAGACCTACAACCCTGGATGGAGGAATCACCCAAATTTTGGGTGGGGGAATCAACAAGACCAAAGCCTTGATCAAAGACGCCCAAATCCAAGCAATGCAGCCACTCAACACTTCACATCTAGACCATATCAACACCCCCATAACAACACCTCTCCACATTTATATCAAGGTCAGAATAACCCTCCTCAGCCTGACTTATCATCACTTGATGAAAGAATCTCAAGGATTGAGAATCTACTTGAAGGCATAAGCAAGGAGATTCAAGACAACAAGGTGTTCAAGGAGGAAGTGCGAGCCAGTTTCAAGAACCAGGGAGACACAATCAAGAGGTTGGAATCTCAAGTAGGGTATCTCTCTGAGCAAATTCCCAAACCCACAGATGGATTCCCAAGTGACACAGAGAAGAATCCAAGAGGTAAAACAAAGAAAGTAAGATGGGAAGATTGCAAGATGGTCACTATAAGTGATAAGGAGATTGAGGATAAGCCAAGCAAGCTGTCAGAACAACCTGAAGATACCTCAGTAGAGGAGGTGGAAAAAGATTACCAAGAACCAGAAATCTCAAAACAGGAGCTGCTGAGACTCTATGCACCTTTTCCACAACTGCTCAAGGGTGCTGTGGAGAGGAGAATATACTCAAGATTTCTTGACTTATTTGCATCTCTGCATGTGAACATACCATTCATCAAGACTATCCAACAAATGCCTGCATTCATCAAGTACATGAAGGAGTTGCTTCCCAGGAAAAGCTCACTCAAGGGAGGGCAAACAATAGTAATAAACAAGGAGTGTAGTGCCCTCATTCAACCACAGTTACCAACGAAAAGAAAAGATCTAGGGAGTTTTCACGTCCCCTGTGCCATAGGGGAAACAGTGTTTGATAGAGCACTATGCGATTTGGGAGCAAGCATCAATTTAATGCCCTCGTCCCTGGTAAAGAGGCTGCAAATCAATGAGATATTACCCACAGATGTAGTCATCAGGCTGGGTGACAAAACTCAAAAACAAGCAAAAGGAGTGGTGGAAAACGTGTTGTTAAAGGTGGGGAAATACTTTCTTCCCACAGACTTTGTCATCTTGGACATGGAAGAGAGTCACACTCACCCAATCATATTGGGAAGACCATTCCTAGCTACAGCCAGAGCACTCATAGATGTGGAGCGAGGGGAGCTAATATTGAGGATCCATGATGAACAACTCAGCTTCAATGTCTTCAAACTCTCCCAAGAAGCTGACCAAGAAAATAAAGAACCAAGCAATGATCATAATGAGATGCTAACAGAGGAAACAAGCACTGAGGCACCACCAACACATCCGAGAACCCACTGAATGATGAACGAGGCAAACAGCGATCGTCACAGCTCAAGGAGAAGCTGGATGAATCTAAACCACCAGAGGCATGTGAAGACAACAACAAAATTCACTTAGAAAAAGAAGTCGCCAAGAGCAGGGAAGCATCAAAAGGGACGAAGAAGAAGGTACCAAGGGGGTGGAGGAACAAGAAGATCCCTACGGAAGACTTCTCTCTAGGAGATAAAGTGATCTCAGCTTACTTCCCAGATATCCCCCCTAATCTCCCCACTGTACCATCTCAGTTACCTAAGGTCTTCACTATTAACAGAGTCCTCTCCTTGGAACATGTAGAGATCATTGATACAACCAATGGATATAAGTCCAAGGCAAGAGGGGAGGACTTGAAGAATTATCAACCTCCCTGATGAAGGAGAAACATCAAGCTAGTGACGCTAAAGAAGCGCTTCATGGGAAGCAACCCATGTTTTAGGGCATTTTGGCCAGTTTCACTGACCTTTTCTTTACTGTTTTTAGGGTAGTTTCATGCATTTCCTTAGGAAATAAGCTAGTTTTGGGTAGATATTAACTTACATCTTGATTCAAGCATACATTGTGCACTTTACATGATTTCATGAGGATTTTTGCATGAATTTAAGGACAAATTGGATGTTGCATTTCCCATGACTTGGACTAGAACTTTGATGCACTTTATTACTTGATTTCAGGACAAGGGAAGCAAAGAAGAACCACATTAGTGGCTATGTTAGTTACACTAACGTTAACACTAACGTGGAATGGGAGTAACTTGCAAAGTAAATGAGAAAAGTGATTGTCAATAACGCTCTCGAAGCCATCATTGCCCACGTTAAGAGTCACGTTAACTAAGTTAGCGTGAACTCTAACGTGGAAGTAAAGAAATGAAGCCAACGTTAGTGACACTTAACATTATCACTAACGTTGGACCAAGATCATGAGTGGCCACATTAGAGTCCATGTTAACTTAGTTAACGTGGCCTCTAACGTTAAGAAGAAAGGGGGGAAGCCAACGTTAGTGACACTCAACATTGTCACTAACGTTGGCCAAAGCACATTAAGCCACGTTAACTCCCACGTTAACCTAGTTAACGTGGAAGCTAATGTGAAGAAACAAAGTGGTCAACAATGTTAGTGACACCCAACATTGTCACTAACGTTGGAAGCACACAAGCCCCCAATAAGCCACGTTAACCTAGTTAATGTGGAAGCTAACGTGAAGAAGGAAGGTGATCGCCAACGTTAGTGACACCCAACATTATCACTAACGTTGGAAGGAGCCACACATGCCACCATGAGCCACGTTAACTCCCACGTTAACTTAGTTAACGTGGAAGCTAACGTGGATAAGGGAATGATGAGCCAATGTTGGTGACACTCAACTTTGTCACTAACATTGGAAATGGCTAGCAAGGCAACGTTAGAAGCCACGTTAACCTAGTTAACGTGGACTCTAACGTGGAAAATAGGGGCAATTTGGAACGTTAGTGACAATGGTAAGTGTCACTAACGTTCTCGAAGGATGGCAATCCTACGATAAAAGAGCCACGTCAACTAAGTTAACGTGAACTCTAACGTAGGGAAGGGGGAGGCTTCTCAACGTTATTGGGAAAGTTGAGTCCCAATAACGTGTGCGAAGGACATAGTGGAAACGTTAGCGGCAACGTTTGTGCCACTAACGTTGAGGTTAACGTGGCTTTTAACTTTGGTGAGGAACGTTAGTGAAAAAGGTGATTGTCACTAACGTTCTCGAACCCATATTTTCACTGAACGTTAACACCACTAACTTCCTGAGCCAAAGTCCCTACCCACTTCATACTTTCTCTCTGCAAGTAAAAGATAAGCCCAATGAAGAAGAGAACTGCTTTAAACTCAAGATCTAATGGCCCAAGACTTGAAGAATCAACTAGAAGAACAGAAGAGTAGTATATATAGGAGTAGCTTTGAATTATTTAAGGAGTTGGAAAATATAGGGAGCCTCTTGGCATAGAACTACTCTCTGTATTTTTACTTTCTCTACACTTATAGTTTTCATCATGTATTCTCCATCTTTGTTTTCATTTTCCAGAGCTATGAACAACTAAACCCCTTTCGTTGGGTTAGGGAGCTCTGTTGTAATTTGATAGATCAATACTAGTTTTCATTATTCTTCTTCTATCTTTTCTCTTGATTTTACTTGAAAGCTTTCGATCTTCATCCAATTGGGTAGTTATCTTGGAAAAGAAGCTATTCATACTTGGATCTCTTCTGAACCTTGAAAGAGGAATGAAGAGATCAAGCTAGAAATGCTTTCTCATGCTGGACCAAATTGGGTTTGGATGGATATGTGACTATAATCCTCTCAACACTTGATTTGGGAAATGCATGTGGTATAATCAGTGACCATACTTAATCTCTTCTCATGAGCAATTGACCAAGGAATTGGCTATTGATCAAGATTTGAGAGATTGAATTACAAGAAATTGTAATCCAATCATTGCCAAGGAGATCAATGAGTGCATTGATTGAGGAAGAGATAAAAATGAGATTGATCCGGAGAATGCAACATCTCCTAAGCCCAATGAACTCCCCATTTCTGATCTTACCAATTCTCTTTAATTTATGTCATTTACATTTATGAGCAATTCTCCCATTCCCATTTAAGATTCTGCAATTTACTTTCTGCTATTTACTATTCCGCCATTTAATTTTGTGCAATTCTCAACCCAATTTCTGATTCGCTCAACTAGAACATTCCTCTAATTAAAGTTTCTTGATCAATCAATCCTTGTGGGATTCGACCTCACTCTATTGTGAGTTTTTACTTGACGAAAAATTCGGTACACTTGCCGAAGGAAATTTGTTATGAGACAAGTTTTTCGTGCATCAACCTCCACTATAGTGTGCCACTTGGTATCGAAGGCGTGGCACGCTAGCCCCAAGAGGCAACGTTGGTGGTCATGTTAGTGCCACTAACGTTGAAGTTAACGTGAACCATCTTGGGCTAGAAATGTTAGTGAAAAAGGTGATTGTCACTAACGTTCTTGAACCCACATTTTCACTTAAACGTTAACACCACTAACGTCCTAGCTAAAATCCATGCCTACTTCACACTTTCTCTGCAAGTAAAGCTGAGCCCACTGAAGACTCCAAACTGCTTCAACTCAAGATCCAAAGGCCCATATCTAAGACTTGAAGAGCCAACTAGAAGAGCAGAAGGGTAATATATATAGGAGTAGTTTTGAACTAGAGAAGAGCTTTTGGATTGGGAGAACCACTCTCTGTATAATTTTACTTTCTCTGCAACTTCTAGTTTTACTTTCAGAATGCATTCTCCATCTTTGTTTTCCATTCCCAGAGCTATGAACAACTAAACCCCTTTCATTGGGTTAGGGAGCTCTATTGTAATTTGATGGATCAATAATAGTTTTCATTATTCTTCTTCTTTCTTTTCTCTTGATTTTACTAGAAAGCTTTCAATCTTCATCCAATTGGGTAGTTGTCTTGGAAAAGAAGCTATTCATACTTGGATCTCTTCGGAAGTTTGGAAGAGGAATGAAGAGATCATGCTAGAAATGCTTTCTCATGTTGGACAAAATTGGGGTTTGGATGGATATAGTGACATATAATCCTGCCAACACTTTGATTTGAAAATACATGTGGTATAATCAGTGACCATACTTCATCTCTTCTCATGAGCAATTGGACCAAGGAATTGGCTATTGATCAAGATTTGAGAGATTGAATTACCAAGGAATTGGAATTCAATCACTTAAGATTGCCAAGGAGATCAATGAATGCATTGATTGAGGAAGAGATGAAAATGAACTTGATCTGGAGAATGCAGCATCTCCTAAACCCAATGACTTTCCCATTTCTGATCTCACCCATTCTCTTTAATTTCTACAATTTACTTTTATGCTCATCTTCCCAAATCCCCATTTAACATTCTGCAATTTACTTTCCGCCATTTACATTCAGCTATTTATCTCCAGTATTTACATTTTCTGCTATTTACCTTTCCGCCATTTAATTTCCTGCAACTCTCACATCAAATTATGCATAGCTCAACTAGAACGTTCCTCTAATTAAAGTTGATTGACCAATCAATCCCTGTGGGATTCGACCTCACTCTATTGTGAGTTTTTACTTGACGACAATTCAGTATACTTGCCGAGGAAAATTGTTGAGAGACAAGTTTCCGTGCATCAAGTTTATGGCGCCATTGCCGGGGATTGATTTTGTATCAACAATGATTAAATTGGTGGATAACTAGATTGAGCAATTTTTTTATTTTTTTTGATTTAATTTCATTTGAGTAATTCACTTTCAGTTTAGCTATTTTCTTCCTTTTCCCCCACCCTTTTCTTAGTTGTTTACAATTCAGTTCACTAACCCACTAACTATTTGATATATTGCATCACTCACACTAATAGCATTTCTAACAAGAATACTCTCTGCATCTACCACCTTCTTGCTTTTGCCTTGTTGGTTGTATGACAGCTAGAAGAAGCAGGGCTTCAACTTCCTTTGATTCTGAACCTGAGAGGACCTTCCTTAGATTAAGGAGGGATGCAAGAGGAAAGAGAGTAGTTAGTACGGAGGAAGAAGAGGAGTATTTTGAACCAGACATGGATGAGAATACGGAGAACCATCATGAAGAAGAAGCTCATAACCATGGCAGAGAAGGCCCAGTACATCATGCTGGGCAAGAGAGAAGAGTTCTGGGATCTTACATCAATCCAAACCCAGGAAACTGTGGAAGTAGCATCCAAAAGCCAACCATACCTGCCAATAACTTTGAACTTAAGCCACAGCTCATCACCCTTGTTCAGAACAACTGTTCGTTCGGAGGAGGTGTCCAAGAAGACCCCAATCAACATCTAACCACCTTCTTGAGGATCTGTGATACTGTGAAGTCTAATGGTGTTCATCCTGACACCTATAGACTGCTCCTATTCCCCTTCTCACTCAAGGACAAGGCATCTAAATCGCTGGAATCCTTCCCGAAGGAGAGCTTAACAACCTGAGAAGATGTGGTGAACAAATTCTTGGCGAGATTCTATCCTCCTCAGAGAATCAACAGGTTGAGAGCTGAGGTTCAAACTTTCAGGCAACAAGATGGTGTGACTCTCTACGAAGCATGGGAGAGGTTTAAGGATCTGACAAGAAGGTGCCAACCAGATATGTTCAATATATGGGTACAGCTACACATTTTTTATGAAGGCCTTTCTTACGAATCAAAGAAGGCAGTAGACCACTCATCCGGGGGATCTCTGAACAAGAAGAAAACCATTGAAGAAGCCATAGATGTCATTGAGACTGTAGCCGAGAATGACTACTTCTATGCCTCTGAAAGGGGCAACACTAGAGGAATAATGGAGCTAAACAACGTGGATGCACTGCTGGCCCAAAACAAGCTGATTACCAAGTAGCTGGCTGACCTTACCAAGAAGATGGAGAGAAACCAAGTAGCAGCAATCACCACCTCATCAGCAACTCAAGAAGGAGTAAATGCAGAGGCAGAGGGTGATCAGGAACAAGCCAACTACATTGGAAACTCACCCAGGCAGGCACATGATCCATACTCCAAGACTTACAATCCTGGTTGGAGGAACCACCCGAACTTTGGGTGGGGAAACCAACAAGATCAAGGCCAAGATCAGAGACGTCACAACCCCAACAATAATGCAGCTCACCAACATTCCACACAGAGATCATATCAGCACCCACCTAACAACACACCTCAACATCCATATCAAAACCAAAATGGTCATTCTTATCCATCCAACCCCAACCCACCATCATTCGAAGACAGACTCTCAAGGATTGAGACCTTACTTGAAGGCATATGTAAGGAACTCCAAGAGAACATGGTGTTCAAAGAGGAGGTGCGAGCTAATCTCAAAAACCATGGAGACACCATTCAGAGGCTAGAATTTCAAGTGGGATACCTCTCTGAGAAGATTCCCAAACCCACTGACAGCTTCCCAAGTGACACAGAGAAAAACCCGAGAGGTAAAGCAAAGAAAGTAAGATGGGAAGACTGCAAGATGGTCACTACAAGTGATAAGGGGACTGAGGAAGAGCCGAACAAACCATTAGAACAACCTGGAGAAATATCAGCAGAGAAACAGGAAGAGGATCACCAAGAAACCAAAATTACACAGAAACAGCTGCTGAGGCTCTATGCACCTTTTCCCCAAAGACTCAAGGGTGGTGTAGAAAAGAGAATATACTCAAAGTTCCTTGACATGTTTGCATCTCTCCATGTGAACATAACATTCATCAAGGCTCTCCAACAAATGCCCTCATACATTAAGTATATGAAAGAGTTGCTGACCAGGAAAAGCTCACTCAAAGGAGGGCAAATAATAGTGATAAATAAGGAGTGCAGTGCTCTCATTCAACCAGAGTTGCCTACAAAAAGGAAGGACCCAGGGAGTTTTCACATCCCCTGTGCCATAGGAGAAACAATGTTTGACAAAGGACTCTGTGATCTGGGAGCAAGTATCAACTTAATGCCTTTATCCCTTATGAAGAAGCTGCAGATTAATGAGCTAATGCCCACAGACATAGTCATCAGGCTGGCCGACAAAACTCAAAAACAAGCAGTAGGAGTGGTTGAAAACGTGTTGGTGAAGGTTGGGAACTACTTCCTTCCCACAGACTTTGTCATATTAGAAATGGAAGAGAGTCACCTCCACCCAATCATATTGGGAAGACCATTCCTAGCTACAGCCAGAGCGCTCATAGATGTGGAGCGAGAAGAGCTAATACTAAGGATACATGACGAAGAACTCGCATTTAATGTCTTCAAACCCTCACAAGAAGCAGATCAGGAAAGCAAGGAACCAAGGGGAGAGCACGACAAAGCACTGGTGGAAGAAACAAGCATTGAAGCACAAGCTGTACATCTAGGAATCCCTTTGGTTGATGAACAAGACAGTCAGGAGTTGTCACAGCAAAAAGAAAACCAGGAGGAACCTAAACCACCAGAGTCATATGAGACCAGCAACAAAATTTTATTGGAAAAAGAGGTCACAAAGAGCAGGGCAACAGTAAAAGAAACAAAGAAGAAGGCACCAAGGAGGTGGAAGAACAAGAAGATCCCTACAGAGGATTTTTCTCCAGGGGATAAAATGATCTCAGCTTATTTCCCAGTTATCCCATCTCATCTCTCCACTATCCCATCTCAGCTACCTAAAGTTTTCACCATAAACAGAATTCTCTCCCTAGAACATGTGGAGTTTCTTGATGAAGCCAATGGAGATAGATTTACTGCAAGGGGGGAGGATTTGAAGCATTACCAACCACCCTGACAAAGTCAGAACATCAAGCTAGTGATGCTAAAGAAGCGCTTCATGGGAGGCAACCCATGTTTTATATGCTTTTAAAGTAGTTAATAATGCAAGGATCATGAATTTCAAATCAACTTTGACACATACTTGAATGAATCTTTTATACAGCACACAGTGAAGAACAAGTTTGGTGTTCAAGGCATACTAAGAGAGCATAAATGCAATTCATATCATGTCACTCTTAGAGCCTTGAACAAAAACTTTTTACACCACAGTGTCACAGACTAAGTTTGGTATCACCAATGTTGCATACATGAACAGTTAATTAGTCAGTTGGTTTATATTCATGAATAGCACTTACCATTTAGAAACAAAAAAATTTAAAAAGTAGTTATTCTTTCCTTTTAAATTTTGCCGCCACTATCCACAAATTCATTAATCACATTTCTTTTGTTTTGTAGGAAAATTGATGGGACAATTGAAGGAGGAAGGGTTCGGCCACTTCAAAAGAAGAGGACTATACACGTGTCTTCAAGGGGAATGCATTGGAAAATGTTGCCATGCAACATTGGAAGAAGAACACGCTTGGAAACTGAACCAACCCCATCGTAAAGTTGATGATCCTTGTGCCCATCCCATACTAAACCCCATCCGTTCATCATAGGCCTACACATTCAATCCACACCTTTCATCTACTCACCACTTCTCTATATAAGAGGTCCTTATTCCATACTCCCTTCACATTCCAATTTCCATCCTTTACACTTTCCACTTTCGGCACCCAACTCCTTTTACCCCATCAAAGACACACTCTCCACCTTCACATATCAACTCCTACTCATGGCATCATCGAGCTCCAATAGGCAAAAGAGGAAGGAACTAGTGGCGAGCATCCCTTTCGATGAAGGGAGATTTAAAACTGTATTCCATGAACTCAAATTTGAATGGATAAAGCTCAAAAAGATATTGCCTGAGTTAACATTCCAGTTCAACGAGGATGAGTGCCCACAAATTTGAGAGAAGATTGAACAAAGGGGTTGGCAAAGGCTCACGAACCCAGAAACAAAGATAAATGAAAACCTCATCAAAGAGTTCTATACAAATGTGGTTAGAGAAGACAAAACCAAGGCCCCCACCTTCAAAAGTTATGTGAGAGGAACAGAGGTGGACTTCAGCCCCAATGCCATAACAAGGACTCTTCAGCTGAAATCGCCACATTTTGATGAGCCCAGTTATCATGTAAGAATAAGTAATGGCCCCGACAATGATGAACTTGAAGAAATTGTGAACGATATGTGTGTTATAGGATCTGACTGGGAAAGGTATTCGGATAGGAGACCCCGGTTCATCAGGAGAAGAGACCTCATCCCGGAAGCCAAGGGATGGTTTGAGCTCGTGATGAGATCTATCCTCCTAGCTGCGAACAATTCTGAGGTTAACACTACTCGAGCTACTATGGTACATTACTTAATAAAGGGTGGAGGCATCAATGTGCACGAGATTATAGCTGAGGGGATTCAAGAGTCAGCCGAGAAGAATGATCCGGGTGCTAGACTTTGGTACCTGATAAGCCACTATTTTATGGTTTAGATTGTGTTTAATTGTGTGGTTTTATCATGATCCTTACCCACTTATTCATTAATTTAGCATGCATTTATATTTCCTTCCTGAAATTATTACATGATTGAAAACTGCTTCCTAGAGACTTTTAATTATGCATTTTAATTCTCCTTTATTCCATTCGATGCCGTGATCTGTGTGTTAAGCGTTTCAGTCTTTATAGGGCATGAATGAGTTGGAGATTGGAAAGGAAGCTAGCAAAATGGAAGGAACACAAGAAATTGAGGAGATAACTAGCGAGAAGTGACGCGGCCGCATGGCTCATGCGACCGCGTGAAAGAGGAGAAATCGCAGTGACGCGGCCGCATGGCTCACGCGACCGCGCGGACTGGAAAAGCACGAGCGACGCGGAGGCGTGGACGACACGAACGCGTGGCAAGGAAAAGCGCGAATGACGCGTCCGCATGGATGACGCGATCGCGTGACATGTGCGATCTGCATAATCTGCAGGATTCACTGGGAGCAATTTTGGACCCTATTTTGATCCAGTTCTCGGCCCAAAATAGCAGACTAGAGCCAGAGAACATGCAAAAACCAAAAACAACATTCATTCTACATAGTTTTAGTTTTTAGATCTAGTTTTACTCCTCCCCTAGGTTTTCTCTCTAGACATTGATAGTTCTTAGGATTTTATTTTCTCTAGTTTTTTTTTGCATTGAGATATTGAGAAGAGTTATCACCTCATCAAAACTTCGTCATTCTAGTTCGTTTTCTTTACATGGCTTACTCTTCCATGTTCTTTGCTTTGTTTAATTTTACCATTGGAATATTTTTAGGATTATTTAATACAAGGATCATTTTTATTTTTAATTGACTATTTTAATTTTTATTTACAATGTCTTTCTTTAATTCCTTCTCATATGCTATGAATTTTACCTTTACAATGAGTGAGTAGTTCCCTAACTTGATGGGAAGTTGATTGAAAGGAACCCTTGAGTTGGAAGATTCAAGAGAAAGATTGTAATTGGGTTATTGTTGGTTTGCTCTCTAGTTCCTGACACCAATCCTCCCCAGAGTGGATTGGGACTTGTGAATAGAACAGTATTCCAACTTATTTTTACCTTCCCTTACTTAGTAAAGGATAACTAAACGAAATAACTCTCAATTGTCAATTAATCTTAAGAGTGTTCCATCAAGAATAGGGCTTCCATGTAATCAACTCCAAGTCAAGACTTTTATTTACATTATTCAATTTCATCAATTTAATTTCCTGTTTACTCAACTCAAACCTTTTCGAAAACATCTGATTAATAAAATAGTATCCCTTCCTGCAACTCGTTGGGAGACGACCTGGGATTCATACTTCCAGTATTTTAAATTTCAATTTTCTGTGACACCTTTCTAAATTGAGCGGTGGATTTCTGGCTAGTTAAGAACTATACTTGCAATGTATATATTCTAATAATTTTTAATTCACCAATTTATGCCCGCATCAATTTTTGGCGCCATTGCCGGGGAGTTGCAATAGAGTGCTAAAGTTATTAATTAGAATTTATTTATTTGCATTTTATTTTATTTTGCTACTATGAGCTGCATGTTTCTTTCGCTAGATGACGCGTTCACTTCCAGATCCACGCCTACCAGTATTCGATCCTGAGATTGAAAGAACTATCTCATGAATAAGGCGAGCTCAGGGTCAGTTAGTCCTCTCTGAGGGCGGATTTGAAACGCCATCTGAGGAAGAAACCAGCCCCCATTCTACTGATTCGGTTGATTTACGTACAGGTAACATGGCGGCGGCCAGAAGAGTTACCATCCAGGAGGAAGGAGTCCCTGATTTTACAATGCAACCGTTTCAAGCGCATCACCCAGCGGTGGCTACAGATTTTGAAATAAAGACCGCACTACTCAATTTGATGCCCAAGTTTCATGGCTTACCTGCTCAAGAGCCTATCAAGCACCTGAGAGATTTCCAGGCAGCTTGTTCTACTGTCAGGCGAGTTGGTACAGATGAAACTTCAATTCTGCTGAAAGCTTTCCCATTTTCTCTTGAGGGAAAAGCAAGAGAGTGATACTACACTCAACCCCTAGCAAATGTATCCAACTGGGATACGCTCAGAAAAGAGTTTTTGGAGAAATTCTTTCCATCTAAAGTTACTGATAAACTGAGGAAAGACATTTCCACGATTGTTCAAGATGACAACGAGACTCTCTTTGAATACTGGGAGTGCTTCAATAGTCTTCTGGAAGCATGCCCCCACCACCTGATCGACAAGATAGTGTTACTCAGCTACATCACATAGGGTATGAGGCCCCAAGATAAGACCACATTGGAAAGTGCTAGCAATGGGTCTATGAAGAAGTACAAGACCACTGATGAGGCATGGAAATTGATTAGTGACTTAGCTGAATCTACTAGGAACCACAGGCAGAAGCAAGGCCGTTCAAAAGCCATTGCAGAAGTATCCTCTAGCAGAGAGACTGCTGCTCAAACTCAGAGTATCTGTGAAATGACCAACTTGCTGAAGCAAATGCAATTGAATCAACAACAAGTTCAGCAAGCTCAATCTCCTTCACCACAGCAAGGCCAACAGTTAGTCCCACAGAGAGTTTGCAAAATTTGTGCTGATTATAGCCATTATACTGATGAATACCCGTAACTCCAACAGGACGAC
The DNA here is from genome assembly GCF_003086295.3 of Arachis hypogaea. Taxonomy (NCBI): domain Eukaryota; kingdom Viridiplantae; phylum Streptophyta; class Magnoliopsida; order Fabales; family Fabaceae; genus Arachis; species Arachis hypogaea. The sequence goes on along the minus strand of NC_092053.1, from coordinate 59,334,339 downwards.
AACATGGTGGCATCCACTCATAACTTCTATGACTGCCCCAACCAAGGGTACAATCAAGGTGGAAATAATAACCATGGATGGCAGGACAATTCTAACCAGAATTGGAGGGACAACAATAACAGAGGAGGCAGAGATAATCAGGAAAATCAGAGGTGGAATAATAACAACAACAGGCAGCAAAACCAACCTTACAGAGCACCTCACCTCACCCTTCTTCGTCTCCTAATGAAGAGTTACTAAAATTTTTTGAGCGAAGTCAACAGACCATGGAAAATAACATTAATGCCAGTCTGAATGGTCTGACCGCTACTTTGCAAGATCTTGTCTCACAGATTGGATCAATGCAAAATTCCAATAACCAACCTTCAAGTTCCACTGGAATTCCGTCTCAACCATTACCCAATCCGAAGGGGGGCATTAATGCCATCACCCTAAGGTCCGGAACCACACTACAGGACATAACTGAAAAAGAAGAAGCCCAACCATAGGAGGAAGTACCAAGAGGCGCAGACACTACAGAAAATACCACTCCCATTCCATTTCCACAACTTGTAAGGAAGCCCAGGAAGCAGCTGGAACCCGATCCCAAAATGGTAGAAATATTCAAAAAGGTTGAGGTAACCGTTCCTCTTTTTGATGTTATTCAACAAGTACCTAAATATGCAAATTTTCTAAAAGATTTATGTATACATAAGGACAAAATTCATGAATTAGAAACTATTCCTTTAGGTAGTTCCATATCTGCTTTAATGGGAGGATTACCTGAGAAGTGTAGTGACCCAGGTCCTTGTATAGTTAGTTGTACTATTGGTGGAGTAGTAATTTATGATTGCATGTGTGATTTAAGAGTGTGTGTTAGTATAATTCCTTTGTCTATATATGATATTTTGAGGCTCCCTCCCTTAAAAAGGTCGGCAGCTCATTTTGTGTTAGCAGATAAAAGCATTATTACAGTGGCTGGAGTTGCTGAAGATGTTTTAGTGAACATTAAAGGGCTTATATTTTCCACTGATTTTTATATCTTGGAGATGCCCCATAATGACTCAGATAAGCCATCATCAATCCTACTTGGAAGACCATTCCTGAAGACATCAAAATTCAAATTGGATGCTTTTTCAGGAACATACTCTTTTGAAATAGATGGCCGAATAGTAATCTTCAATCTGAATGGAGTCATAAACAACCCTCCAGAAGATCATTCTATCTTCCAGTGTGATGTCATAGATGAAACTGTAGCTGCAGTTTACAAAGAAGAATTAGAAGAGAGGCACACTGGACAAGGTCCAAGTGTGGGGATCCTCTTGATTGACAATGAGGGCACTTCGGCAATTTCACAAGTTCCAGACAATCCAGAGCCTGCCCATGATCAGAAGTTGGAATTAAAACCTCTTCCTCCACACCTCAAATATGCTTATCTTGAAGATGAGCAGAAGTTTCCAGTTCTCATTGCAAGGGAACTCACTTCTCAACAAGAAGAGCAGTTACTTGATGTACTGAGGAGGCACAAGAAGGCAATTAGGTGGAGTTTGGCATACATAGTAGGTATCAACCCTCAAGTATGTGAGCATAGTATATTTTTAGAAGAGGGAGAAAGACCTGTCCGTCAACCCCAAAGAAGATTGAATCCCACTATCTTGGAAGTTGTCAAAAAGGAAGTGACTAGACTATTGGAGGCAGGTATCATCTATCCCATTTCAGACAGTGAATGGGTTAGCCCAGTAAAAGTGGTGCCCAAGAAGTCTGGAGTCACTACAGTGAAGAATGAGCATGGAGAGCTCATAGCAACTAGAGTTCAGAACGCTTGGAGAGTTTGCATTGATTACAGGCGTCTCAACCAAGCTACTCGTAAGGATCACTACCCACTTCCATTCATTGATCAAATGCTGGATCGCCTGTCAGGTAAATTACATTATTGCTTTTTAGATGGTTAAACAAGTTATTTCCAGATTCATATAGCTCCTGAGGATCAGGAAAAAACCACTTTTACATGTCCTTTTGGGACTTATGCTTACAAGAGAATGCCCTTTGGCTTGTGCAATGCACCAGCTACTTTCCAAAGGTGTATGATGAGTCTTTTCTCTGATCTTATTAAGGACTGTATGGAGGTTTTTATGGATGATTTTAGCGTTTATGGTGATTCTTTTAGCCTTTTCTTAGATGGATTATCTAGAGTATTGGATAGATGTGTCAGTACAAACCTTGTATTAAATTTTGAAAAATGTCACTTTATGGTAAAACAAGGGATTGTATTAGGACATGTGGTATCTAATACTGGCATTTCTGTAGACCCAGCAAAGGTGAATGTTATTTCTAGTTTACCTTACCCCTCTTCTGTGAGGGAAGTCCGTTCGTTCCTTGGCCATATAGGTTTTTACAGGAGATTTATTAAGGACTTTAGTAAGGTAGCACTTCCCTTATCCAGATTACTACAGAAGGATATTGAGTTCGAGTTCAGTGAAGATTGCAAGCAAGCGTTTGATAAGCTGAAGACCGCCCTGACTCAAGCTCCAATTGTGAGAGGACCAGACTGGAGCCAGCCGTTTGAAATCATATGCGATGCTTCCAACCATGTAGTAGGAGCAGCGCTGGCTCAGCGCAAAGGTAAGGATCCTTTTGTTATTGCTTATGCGTCTAAGACTTTAGACGGTGCCCAGTCCAATTATACTACTAATGAGAAAGAGCTTCTTGCTATTATTTTTGCTCTGGATAAATTCCGAGCTTATTTACTTGGTACTAGAGTAGTAGTGTATTCGGACCATGCAGCTTTAAAGTATCTATTATCTAAAAAGGAGTCCAAACCAAGGCTTATATGTTGGATACTGCTATTACAAGAATTTGATTTAGAAATAAAGGATAGGAGTGGTAACCAAAATTTAGTGGCAGACCACTTGAGTCGCCTTGAGCACATTAAGGATGATTCTAATCCTATAGATGATAATTTTCCATTTGATAACCTGCAAGCAGTATCTGAAGTATCACCTTGGTATGCACCTGTAGCTAATTATCTAGTTAGCCGCACATTTCCTCCAAACTTTTCTAAGCATCAAAGAGACAAGCTGAAAAGCGAGTCTAAATATTATATATGGGATGATCTATATTTATGGAGATGTGGTGCTGATCAGGTAATTAGACGGTGTGTGCCTCAATCAGAATTCTAGTCCATCTTAGAGGCCTGTCACTCATCTGAGAGTGGAGGGCATTTTGGCCCTCAAAGAACTGCTAGAAAAATCTTAGATTGTGGATTCTGGTGGCCTACTCTTTTTAGAGACGCTGCTAAATTTTGTAAATCTCACCTCCCATGCCAAAAATTTGGTAATATATCCAAGAGGGATGAGATGCCTCAACAATATATGCTTTTTTGTGAAATTTTTGATGTTTGGGGTATTGACTTCATGGGTCCATTTCCAAATTCTAATGATTATTTTTATATATTGTTAGCTGTGGATTACGTTTCCAAATGGGTGGAAGCAATTCCTACCCGCACTGATGATGCTAACACTGTTGTTTCCTTTGTGAGAAACCATATTATCTGTCACTTTGGATCCCCACGAGCAATCCTGAGCGATCAAGGCATCCATTTTTGTAACAGGAGACTAACAGGACTAATGATGAAGCATGGGATAATTCATAAGGTTGCAACAACATACCATCCTCAGACCAATGGGCAAGCCGAGGTGTCAAATAGAGAGATAAAGCGTATCTTGCAGAAGATAGTAAAGCCTCATAGAAGAGACTGGAGCACCAGGCTACAAGATGCACTCTGGGCATACAGAACAGCATACAAAACACCCATTGGGATGAGTCCTTTTCGCTTAGTTTATGGAAAAGCTTGCCATCTCCCAGTTGAAATAGAGCACAAAGCCTTTTGGGCAGTCAAGGAGTGCAATATGGGAATTGAGAAAGCCAGAGCTGAAAGGAAGTTGCAACTGCAAGAACTGGAAAGCCTTCGCCTAGAAGCTTATGAGAACTCAAGACTACACAAGGAGAAGATGAAGGCTGTACATGACCAGAACATTAAGAGGAAAGAGTTCCAACCTGGAGACTCAGTCCTCCTTTACAAATCTCGACTGAGGCTCATGCCAGGCAAGTTGAGATCAAGATGGGAAGGTCCATACAAAGTAGAGAAGGCCGAACCGTACGGAGTCTATCACCTTAGCAATCCTTCGAGCTCGGAGCTTATCAAAGTTAATGGACATCGTTTAACGCTGTACCATGGCGAAAAGTGGAAGAAAGACAAGGAACTCGAGATCTTCCTCTTGGAAGATCCCCACATAGCCACAGACTGAGCTAGTGGAGCGTCCAACTTACGGACGTTAAAGTAAAGTGCTAGGTGGGAGACAACCCACCATGGTATGATCATTCTTTTCTCGATTTTTAGTTTTCTTATCTAATACATCTTCTCTTTATTAGTATATTTCGTGCATCTGCATTTACATACTTTTAATAATAAAAAAAATGCCACGCGACACGACCGCATCAGCGACGCGTCCACATCGCAAGGAGAGGGAAGAAAAATAAAAACAAACAGAGAGTCACGCTGGAGCGTGGCTGGAGGAGTGCCAGTGGCACAAATCAGCCCACGCGACCACGTCGCCGATGTGTCTGCGTCGTATGGGCATAATGACCTCCCACGCGACCATGTGTCCCACACGACCACGTGCCTTGGTTTTCGACGTAGAAAGGGTGCACAGCTGAAAGTTGTGCTAGAGTGGTGCTAGACTGGCGTTAGACGCGCAGTCCCCCTCACGCGACCGTGTGCCCCACGCGACCGCGTCGTACCCCATACACTGCCCACTCACGCGACCGCGTGCCCCACGCGGTCGCTCACCTAAAATTTGGCATTTAATGATTTTGAACAGAGAGTTGTGTGAATGCGAGGCAACCCTCGCGCCACTGGCACAAACTGGGTCATGCGACCGCGTGACCGACGCAACCGCGTCCATCACCTTAAGCGCAAGTCGCGCGACCGCGTGCCCCATGCGATCGCGTTGCTTGCGCCACACAGCTCAAACTAATTTTGCCAATTATCATATCTTTTTCTCTCCAAATCCTATTTTCTCTTTTCCCTCCTTATTTCTTCCTCCTCCCCTCTTCCTTCTATCTCACCTTTCACTCTCTCTCCCTCACCTCCATTAACAAGGTTTTATTTTCTTCTTCACCCTTTTCTTTTCTATCATTCTTCTTATTTTATATGTTATTTTCTTTTCTTTTTTTTTTCTTTTTATTATTCATATTTTCTTTCTTCTTCTTTCCTTTTTACATGGTGTTAGAATTTTATTTGAGTAATTATTCTTCCTTATATGCTTGTGGATTGTTGCAAATTGTTTGACAATTATATATTATTTTCTTTAAAGGGTTGCTTGCATGTTCACTTTAATACTTTCTATACTTTATTTACCTTGCATGCTATGTGTTTGTGAAAAAGCCCATATGGCATTATGCACTTCTCTATGTTATTCTACTATTCAATGCTTGCTTTTCAAAAATTCCCTTTACTATTATATTAATTGAATTTAATTGTCAATACAAACGTGATGGTTTGCTACAAAGTGATGCTTGATCTATGCTACTCATACCCTTTGCCGGCATGCCAATAAACACCTTGCATTCACTTATCATCATATGCACTAACTATTTTTCATTAATGATCTTTCACATGTACTCATGAGCGTGTGTTAACATCATTTACCTTTTAATGTGCATTTATAACCATCCTTTTTCGTTCTCTTCATTGCTATATATCTCTTTGAATTTAATTTACTCTCTCTTCCCTTTTCAGGATGGCCACCAAGAAACGAAAAGAGAAAGGTACTCCCAAACCTCCAGCAAGAAGAGGAACTAAAAGAGCACTAGTGGCAGAGCCTTCTTCAACTACAGTCAAGCCCTCAACAAAAAGAGTTAAGAGGATCATAAAAGTTGATGAAAAGGAGAAAGCCTTTCAAGCAAAGGACACTGCGCGATTTTCCAATCGCTACTGTGAGCATATGTTCCCCATCCTGGCTGAAAGGAGTTACAACAACGAACACCTTCTTATCCTCCCGCCCAATATTGCTACTTTTGTTGAGCCGCAAATTGAACGAAGACAATGGGGTTTCCTACAGAGACAACAGAAGCAGGTCAATCTTTCTTGGGTAGTCGAGTTCTACTCTAACTTCTACCTGCCTACCCTGCAGTCTATCTTTGTCCGTCAGAAGCAAGTCCCCATTACAAAAGAGGCTATTCAACAAGCTTCGAGTCTTCCCCCTATTCCAGAAGGATTGGACGCCTTTCAAGATGCCGTACTCAAGCACCAGATGTACCAATTTGACTGGGAAGCTGTTCTCAGAGTTATCGCACTACCTGGCAGCCGTTGGATCTACGGATACCATCGTACCCGCCCTAAGGGAATATCTGCTTCAGCACTTACCTTTGAGGCTCGCGTATGGGCACAGATCATGTCCCATTACGTCTTTCTGAGAACTCCTGAGTCCTCCTTCACTGCAGATATGGCCGTTCTACTATGGTGCATCCTTACAGACCAGCCTCTGAATCTACCAAGACATATCCGGAATGCCATGGGACACGTCCAAATTGCGGGCAACATACCTTTTCCCGCCTTGGTCTCAGATCTTGTCTCAGCAGCCGGAGTTTCCTACAGAGCTGGAGACACCAAAGCCATGCTTCCACGGGATGATCAGTATGTCCCAATGGGAAGTACCTCAAACTTTCAACAGCCACTACAAGCCTTCCTACTGCACCGGTTAAAGATATCCCTTCTTCAACACCATAAGCACCTACAACAGATGAACTGCTCCAACAGATAATCAAAAGGTTGGATCGGCAAGAACAGAAAACGAAGTTAAGAGAGTGCCGTAACGAGCGCCGATTCAAACACCTCAAGGAGCTACTCAAGGGACACTTCAAGGACTCAGACACCCCGGACTCCACTTCCTTTACCAGAACAGGGAGCCATGATGGTCCCGACTGTGGAGATACTGCTACCAGCCCACCCCTGTTCCTAACAGATGACACCGAGGACGGTGCAAAGCCTTAAGTGTGGGGAGGTCGGTCAGTACCTGACTTCCGGAGGTAATTTCTCTTCCCTAGCACCAATAAATTAGGATATTTTAGTTAGTTTTTCTTTCTTTTATAGAATAGGATAAATTGCATAGTAATAGGTTAGTTGCATGCATGCTCTACTTGATTGAAAAGACAATAAGTTTCTTCCAAGACCCTATCTTTGGAACAAAATTTCACTAATTTTTCACATTTTTATGATAAAATTGCTTGAAGTTGTATTTGGAACATGATGTTTGAGCTAAAGAACACACAACCTGTGAAGATTTGAGCCTTTATGCATGGTTACATTATTTAACCATAATTATTTTATTCTTGTGTGTTTACTTCTCTATGATTATAATCTATATTTTGTTTTATCTTATATGTCCAATATTTATTATATTTATATGCTTGCACATGATTGAGGCCATTATTTGCTTAAACTCACTCATCCAAATTAAGCCTACCCTTTTTCAATTACCTTTGTTAACCACTTTGAGCCTTTAAATCCCATTTGTTCTATATTTCACCACATTACTAGCCTTAAGCGGAAAAACAATTGTATATCCCAAATTGAATCTTTGGTTAGCTTAAGATAGAATTGTGTGTGCTAGTTAAATATGGGAAATTGTGGGAACAAAAGTTATTAAGGGAATGTGTCATGATAATTTAATGGGAATTTGGATACCTACTCATGTGAAACTATAAGAATTAAAAATCTATGTGCATTGATAAGCTATGTTTATTTATATGTCTAAAAAAAATTAATAAATAAATAAGGGGACAAAATTACCCCAATGCTGAATTGAGAATTAAAAGATCAATGCACATATGATAAAAAAATTAAAATAAAAAGTTGATACATGAGTATGGAATGTAAAAGGGGAATTCTGGGTAGCTAGGTATGAATTCTAAGGTTATGCAAGTTATATAGGTTAGGTTGAAGCTTGGGTTAATTAAAGATTCAATTTATAAGCTCACTTGACCATACATGTATCCCTACCTACCTTGACCCCATTACAACCTTGAAAATACCTCATGATATTTGCATTGGTATATTAACTGTTGTTGATTGGTTAGGAGAAGAACAAAAGTTAGAGAGCATGATTAGAGAAGGATAGAGTGATTACCCTATACACTAGAGAGATTAGAGCGTACATACATCATCAGTTAGGCTTCAATGCTTGAATTTCTATGTTCCCTGCTTTCATGAGCTATCTTCTTACACTTTTATCTATCTTACTGTATAATGATAGAATTAGTGGAATTTGATTTGTAATTGTTTTGAAGAGCTTATTTACTTTTGATCAAGTGGACAGGAATCATATAGTTGCATTCACATATATAGGATTGCATTGCATTGCATGAGTTTCTGCATGTTCATACTTATTTACTTTATCTCCTTCAATTAAGCATGAGGACATGCTAATGTTTAAGTGTGGGGAGGTTGATAAGCCACTATTTTATGGTTTAGATTGTGTTTAATTGTGTGGTTTTATCATGATCCTTACCCACTTATTCATTAATTTAGCATGCATTTATATTTCCTTCCTGAAATTATTACATGACTGAAAATTGCTTCCTAGAGACTTTTAATTATGCATTTTAATTCTCCTTTATCCCATTCGATGCCGTGATCTGTGTGTTAAACGTTTCAGGCTTTATAGGGCATGAATGAGTTGGAGATTGGAAAGGAAGCTAGCAAAAATGGAAGGAACACAAGAAATTGAGGAGATAACCAGCGAGAAGTGACGCGGCCGCATGGCTAATGCGACCGTGCAAAAGAGGAGAAATCGCAGTGACGCGGCCGCATGGCTCACGTGACCGCGCGGACTGGAAAAGCACGAGCGACGCGGAGGCGTGGACGACGCGAACGCGTGGCAAGGAAAAGCGCGAATGACGCGTCCGCATGGATGACGCGATCGCATGACATGCGCGATCTGCATAATCTGCAGGATTCGCTGGGGGTGATTTTGGACCCTATTTTGACCCAGTTCTCGGCCCAGAACAGCAGACTAGAGCCAGAGAACATGCAGAAACCAAAAACAACATTCATTCTACATAGTTTTAGTTTTTAGATCTAGTTTTACTCCTCCCCTAGGTTTTCTCTCTAGACATTGATAGTTCTTAGGATTTTATTTTCTCTAGTTTTTTTTTTTTGCATTGAGATATTGAGAAGAGTTATCACCTCATCAAGACTTCGTCATTCTAGTTCGTTTTCTTTACATGGCTTACTCTTCCATGTTCTTTGCTTTGTTTAATTTTACCATTGGAATATTTTTAGGATTATTTAATACAAGGATCATTTTTATTTTTAATTGACTATTTTAATTTTTATTTACAATGTCTTTCTTTAATTCCTTCTCATATGGTATGAATTTTACCTTTACAATGAGTGAGTAGTTCCCTAACTTGATGGAAAGTTGATTGAAAGGAACCCTTGAGTTGGAAGATTCAAGAGAAAGATTGTAATTGGGTTATTGTTGGTTTGCTCTCTAGTTCCTGACACCAATCCTCCCCAGAGTGGATTGGGACTTGTGAGTAGAACAGTATTCCAACTTGTTTTTACCTTTCCTTACTTAGTAAAGGATAACTAAACGAAATAACTCTCAATTGTCAATTAATCTTAAGAGTGTTCCATCAAGAATAGGGCTTCCATGTAATCAACTCCCAGTCAAGGCTTTTATTTACATTATTCAATTTCATCAATTTAATTTCCTGTTTACTCAACTCAAACATTTTTGAAAACATCTGATTAATAAAATAGCACCCCTTCCTGTAACTCGTTGGGAGATGACCTGGGATTCATACTCCCAGTATTTTAAATTTCAATTTTCTGTGACACCTTTCTAAATTGAGTGGTGGATTTCTGGCGAGTTAAGAACTATACTTGCAACGTATATATTCTAATAATTTTTAATTCACCAATTTCTGCCTGCATCAGTACCCCAACACCATCCTTAGACTGTGTACAAAAGCCAAGGTAGTCTTCGAGGATAGCAATCCGAGTTGGGTAAACCCTGGGAGGTCAGTTACACTACAGCATATAACTTATGTGGCACCCGCCCAACAACAAAGAAGGCCTCAAATAGGGAAAAGAACATCACAAGAGGGACCTCACTGAGAAGAATCTCATCAAGAAGAATACCAGCAGGAAGAGTACTATGATCCAACCAACATAAACTTGAATCACATTCACAGAGCCATTGAGGAGCTAGCAAGGAGTTATATGGAGGGACAAGAACAACAACTGCACATTCAAGCTCAAAGGATGGATCGTCAAGAAGAACTGCTCTCTAATTGGATGGGTCAGCAGAGGGAGTGGCAGAAGCAACAAATGGAGCAGCAACAGGAGCAATACTCCCAGCTCACTCAAGCCATCAATCAAGTGACTGAAAGGCAAGAACGTCAAGACAAATGCCTTCAAGAACTCAACCAACGTCAGCTAGCTCAAACAAACGCATTCAATGAGTTCAGCGTGCTCAATGAGGGACGACAACTACATAGGGAAGAGTTCAACATACACACTCAAGCCAAGTTGTACTATATGTCTGGGCATATGCATAATTTGCACTCTGCAATCCCTAGGTATGATACAGTCCAAAAAGATCTAACAGAACAAGAGGAAAGGAAAGTAAAAAAATAGAAGGAAACATTGAAAAAAAAAAGATGGAAGATGCTGGCTTCTGGAAAAAGTTGATTGGAAAAGGCAAGGGAAGTGGAAGTTCAAGCACTCAAGAAAAACACAAAGAGGACAAACAAGAGGGAGAGCATGAGCACCCCCATGAGTAAAAGGTGGTGGAGTTCTCCCTTTGTTCCATCTTTTTCAAGTTTTAAATAAGGAAAATCATGTATGAAAAAGAACATACTTCCATGGTAATTTAGGATTTTAAATTCTGTCTTTAAGTTTTTACTGCTTAGGTCTATGCTAGCTGTGCCAAATGATCTGCTGCATTTTCACCTTGCTTACTTATATGCTTGTCCTTTTGAATCAAATAAAAGAGAATGTATGTTATGAAAGACCAGAGTGAGGTTCATATTGTGGAGTAAGTTCCTAAGTTTGTGGTGTAGTAATTACTTAGCTAAGTTGGTTCACCAACAAGGTAGGAAGGCAACTATCTGTCCTGAATCATATGCTTGAAACACACCCCATGAGACTAGCTAAATAACAAGATCCTAATAAGAAAAGGGGAAAGAAAAATGAAAGTTGAGAAATAAAGAAAAAGAGTAAGAAATAAGGCTAGGCACCAAGGGTTGAATCTTAAGGCATGTGTCTGTGGTGCTCCTGTGCAAGGGATATACTTGGATGAATAAGCTCTCAGGGGTGCCTTATCACTTGGTAACTTGGGTTAACTAACCCGGGATTATCAGCTGAAAGTCCACTATCAAGAGTAACCCTTGCTATAAAGCACTTAATAACCCAAAGAGGTGCTGGACACCAAGGTCTCAAGAATAAAAATAACAAACCATGTGCCTGTGGTGTGAATGTATGGGGGAAAGAGACTAGAGGGAGTAAGCCCTTAGGGGTGTCTTAACACCCAGCACCTTGGACCAACTGGTTCGGGAGTGCTGGCTGAAAGCTTATCTTAAAGAGTCGCCCCCTTACAAAGCACCTAGTCTAAAGAACACAATCAAACCTTGAAAAGAAAAAAAGGATCAATAAATAAAAGACTCATAGGGTGCAATCAAGTGAGTATTCTAGGGCATGGTAAAGGTCTGAAAGCCAATAAAGGAATGAACCTAAGTTGCTATGCATGAAACCCCATAAAACCAAGGACATGACTTCCATAATAATGATTCATTTCCCTTGACATTTCATTCATCATTCTCTTGTTCCAGTACTTGCTTAGGGACAAACAAGCTTTAAGTTTGGTGTTGTGATGCCAGGGTATTTTGGCCAGCTTCACTGACCTTTTCTTTATTGTTTTAGGGTAGTTTCATGCACTTTCTTAGGAAATACGTAATATTTGGGTAAATAATCACTTACACCTTGATTCAAGCAAACATTGTGAATTTTATATGATTTTATGAGAATCATGCATGAATTGAATGATAAAATGAATGATGCATGATCTCATGGGTTAGAACCTAGCTTTGATGCACTTTATTTGCTTGATTTCAGGACAAAGGAAGCAAGGAAGAGCCACGTTAGTAGTCACGTTAGTCTAACTAACGTGACCACTAACGTGGAATGGGAGCTAGCTTGCAACGTTAATGAGAAAAGTGATAGCCAATAATGCCTTCGTGAGCTATCATAGCCCACGTTAGTTGCCACGTTAACTACATTAACGTGGAAGCTAACGTGGAAGAGAAGTAAAGCTCCAATGTTAGTGGTAAAAGTGAATGCCACTAACGTTGGAAAAAGGGGCACAGCTAGCCACGTTAAGAGTCACGTTAAGTACATTAACGTGAGCTCTAACGTGGAAGGAACAAAGAAGTGCCAATGTTAGTGACACTCACCTTTGTCACTAACATTGGAATAAGCCACTATTAGCCACGTTAGTTGCCACATTAATTGCATTAATGTGGAAGCTAACGTGGAGGAAAGGAATGATGAGCCAACGTTAGTGATACTCACCTTTGTCACTAACGTTGGAGATGGCTATCACTACCACGTTAGAAGTCACGTTAACCTAAGTAACGTGAACTCTAACGTGGGAAGAAGGGGTCTTTGGAGCATTAGTGACAAAGGTAAGTGTCACTAACGCTCTCGAGGCTAAGGCATGCCCACGTTAAGAGCCATGTTAGTTATACTAACGTGGACTCTAACGTGAGAAAAGGGGGCCAAGAGCAACGTTATTGAAAAAGGTAAACCCCAATAACGTTCGCGAAGGATCAAGAGGCAACGTTAGTGGTCACGTTAGTGCCACTAACGTTGAAGTTAACGTGAACCATCTTGGGCTAGAAACGTTAGTGAAAAAGGTGATTGTCACTAACGTTCTCGAACCCACATTTTCACTTAAACGTTAACACCACTAACGTCCTAGCTAAAATCCATGCCTACTTCACACTTTCTCTGCAAGTAATGCTGAGCCCACTAAAGACTCCAAACTGCTTCAACTCAAGATCCAAAGGCCCATATCCAAGACTTGAAGAGCCAACTAGAAGAGCAAAAGAGTAGTATATATAGGAGTAGTTTTGAACTAGAGAAGAGCTTTTGGATTGGGAGAACCACTCTCTGTATAATTTTACTTTCTCTGCAACTTCTAGTTTTACTTTCAAAATGCATTCTCCATCTTTGTTTTCCATTCCCAGAGCTATGAACAACTAAATCCCTTTCATTGGGTTAGGGAGCTCTGTTGTAATTTGATGGATCAATAATAGTTTTCATTATTCTTCTTCTTTCTTTTCTCTTGATTTTACTAGAAAGCTTTCAATCTTCATCCAATTAGGTAGTTGTCTTGGAAAAGAAGCTATTCATACTTGGATCTCTTCGGAACTTTGGAAGAGGAATGAAGAGATCATGCTAGAAATGCTTTCTCATGTTGGACCAAATTGGGGTTTGGATGTATATAGTGACATATAATCCTACCAACACTTTGATTTGGAAATACATGTGGTATAATCAATGACCATACTTCATCTCTTCTCATGAGCAATTGGACCAAAGAATTGGCTATTGATCAAGATTTGAGAGATTGATTTGCCAAGGAATTGGAATTCAATCACTTAAGATTGCCAAGGAGATCAATGAATGCATTGATTGAGGAAGAGATGAAAATGAACTTGATCCGGAGAATGCAGCATCTCCTAAACCCAATGACTTCCCCATTTCTGATCTCACCCATTCTCTTTAATTTCTGCAATTTACTTTTATGCTCATCTTCCCAAATCCCTATTTAACATTCTGCAATTTACTTTCTGCCATTTACATTCAGCTCTTTATCTCCGGTATTTATATTTTCTGCTATTTACCTTCCCGCCATTTAATTTCCTGCAACTCTCACATCAAATTATGCTTAGCTCAACTAGAACGTTCCTCTAATTAAAGTTGATTGACCAATCAATCCCTGTGGGATTCGACCTCACTCTATTGTGAGTTTTTACTTGATGACAATTTGGTATACTTGCTGAGGGAAATTGTTGAGAGACAAGTTTCCGTGCATCAGTATGAACTTTTTTTCATTGACTCTCAGGGTTACTTCCTTTTTTTCAACATCAATGAGGGTTCGTCCTGTAACTAGGAAGGGTCTTCCTAGATAAGGGATGCACTCTTGTGCCCCTCCATGTCCAACACCATAAAGTCAGTGAGAAAGGCAAAGGGTCTAACCCTAACAATCATGTCTTCAATTACTCCTGATGGTATTTTAATAGACCCATCAGCAAGTTGAAGGCTTATGCGGGTTGGTTTGACTTCATCAGTCAAACAAAGCTTCTTTATTAAAGAAGCATGTATTAGGTTGATGCTTGCCCCAAGGTCACATAGAGTTGTCCTTGTACAAGCATCACCTAGAGTGCATGGTATCATAAAACTTCCAGGATCCTTAAGCTCCTCTGGCAAGCTATTTTGAATGATTGGACTGCATTCCTCAGTGAGGAGGACTGTTTGTGTCTCTCTCCAATCCTTCTTATGACTTAAAATTTCCTTCATGAACTTTGCATAAGAAGGTATCTATTCAAGAGCTTCTACAAAAGGAATCTTTACCTCTAATGTTCTGAGATACTCTGCAAAGCGGGCAAACTGTTTATCCCTTTCCTCTTGACAAGGTTTCTGAGGAAATGACATATTAGCCTTGTATTCATCAACCTTGGTTGATGAAGGCCGAATGCCATGTGAGTTGGAAGGGGGGTTACTAGCTTGCTTAGGAGGGTTGTTATCAGTTTGTGACTGACCTCCATTGCATGGGCGTTCAACGAGTTATCAAGTCAAATTCACAATTAAATTGAGTTATTGAAAAGAGTTTAACAACTTGCAAGAAAGGAGATAATCATAGGCGGAAACATAGAATTTGAGCAATCGAACCCCTCACCGGATGTGTATTCACTCTAATCACTCAAGTGTTTAGGGTTGATTCACTCAATTCTCTTCTAATCATGCTTTCTAAGATTTGTTTTTCATCTAACAATCAACAATCATTGAATGTATGCATACAAGCATCATGAGGACTTTTCATAGGTTGTAATGGGGCTATGGTCAAGGTAAGGTTATATATGGTCAGGTGAGCTTGAAATTTGAATCTTTGACTAACTTAAGCTCACACCTAACCTACATAACAACCTATACAATTCAAATGCAACCCTAGCTACCCATTCTTCACTCTTCCACATACTCATGCATTCTTTTTAATTCACATCTCATATGCATTGTCCTTATTACTCTACTTTGGGGCATTTTGTCCCTTTTTTATTTCTTTCTTTTTTCTATATTATTTTTTTTCTTTCTTTTTCTCATTTTTATTTCATATTTTTTTTCAAACTAAAATATATACAAGAGCATCAATGCATATAGTTTAAACATTTAATGCATGAGTATGTACCTAATTCCCAAGATCTTTAACAAAGAAATACAACAATACACCTTTATATCAACCAATGTTCCCAAGCTTCCCCACGCTTGAATGATACACACTCTCACTAGCCTAAACTAATCAAAGATTTAAATAAGGGACATTTATTATTTTTCGCTTTAAGGCTAGTAATGTGCTAACTTTTAAGAACAAAAGGGGATTGAAATAGGCTCAAAGTTGGTTAACAAAATAAGATAAAAGGGTAGGCTATTTGGGACAAGTTGGCTTAAAGAAAAGATGGCCTTAATCATGTAAATGCATATATACATCAAACAATGGACATAAAGAATTAAACAAATCGAAGATTGTAACCATAGAAAGAGAATAACACACACAAGAATGAAAATAGTGGTTATATGGTGTAACCACACAATTAGGCTCAACACTCACATGCTTATGTGTTCTTAACTAGAAAACATGTTCCACAATATATTTCAAGCAAGTTTCCATCAAAAGTTCCAACTCAAATCAATTAGGATATCAATGCCCTACTAAGAATGTTTTTCTTGAATAATTTCATTATTTTAACTAAGCTTATTATATATATATATATGCAAAGAAATGCAATAAACTAAGAAAAAATGCAATTAAAGCTATATATATATATATATATATAACACTAAAAAAATAAAATGTGTAAGTATTTGGGATTAGAAATTTGTCACCCAAGATTGCCGATCGGTGACGACCTCCCCACACTTAAAGGGTTACACGGTCCTCCGTGCATTCAACGGTGAGCTAGGGGGGTATGGCGACTTCGGATTGCCACCTTCAGCTGGTGGTTCAACCGGTTGCTACATTTCTTTCTCCCGCTTCCCTTGTTATGATGAATCATTCATGAAAAATAGGAAATAACACCGTAAGACGAGTAAATGCAAAGACAAGGAAGCATAGATTGTCGGAATGAGGTGAGGATTACTAAAATGAAGTGAGTGAATACATTTGTGACATGACGGAAACAAAGGTGTGTATTCTAAGTTGCATGCTTTAGAACACGCAGACTATCAAAGAAATCTATGTCACAAATACACAAAAGAAACATGCACTTCATTCAATCTATTGTGCTTGAAATACTTTAAAAAGAAAACTTGTAGGTTAAGATAAATAAACAAGTACTCAAGGAGCATAAAAGCAATCAAGCAACAATTAAGCAATTGTGAATTGGATAATGAAGGAAAGTTTGTTTGCAACATCTAATTGACATGAAGTGAAAAACATGGCAAGCATAGTCCATAAAGCTTAAAAAGCTCAAAAAATGTCACTAAGTGGGCCTATGATCCAATTTCACAATTCCTTAATTTCAATGCATTAACTAGGTGACTTAAATAAAAATCAATCATAACAAGCATCACCTAACAAAAAATGCATCAACTAAGAATAAATTTCCTAATGATAGATGATGAAATCCAATTACATGGTGGCTAAAACATGCAATTTAGAAATCCAAAAAGATTCATGAAGGCAATGACATAAGTGTAACACCCTAATTACCCTAAGCCTTACCTCGCGTCGTAAAGCAAAGGTTAATCAAAGGTTACGATAGTTCTAAGCTTATACATATAATATATAGAAGGAAATAATATATTCTAGAAGCCCGATGAAGGATATAGCTCAAAAACAGGATTTGAAAAGCGCAAAACGTACTCACGAAGCTACTAACTTAACGCACAAGAAACAGATATAATATAACAAAAGATAAGAGTATAATAGTATAAGAATCTAGCCACGGCTCGCGGAGTTTAAGCCGGCTAGTTATATATACAGAACATACAGAAGTTTGGAAGTTAAAACAGCTTATACAAATTCTTCTCTCAAAATAAACCTCTAGGCAAAAAGTAAATACAAAAGATGAGAGATATAAACAAAAGAAGCAAAAAGACTCCAAAATATACATCGAGGATCCTCCGCTCAGTCACCATCAAGACAACTCACCGAGGTGGGTTGCGACCTGCATCTGAAAACACAACAGAATATGGTATGAGAACCGGAGGTTCTCAGTATGGTAATAGTGCCCAGTGATGTAAGATATAAGACTCCAGGATCCATCACAAGACTCATCTTAAGGCATAACTAAAATAGTAAAGCATAACTCAAATCTTAACAATATAAAAAGGGTAATCTAACTTAAAGGATTCTCTAACTAACAACTCTCCGCTGTCCCACAGCCTTCACCCACCTATCCTCCATGCGATCCTATCGCCACCGCCTTCCGAACCTCCTCAATCCCAGTAGAATACACAATTATTACAATGCAAGTAAAACACAAGTATAGACATATATGGCAAGTAGTTCAAGTAGGCAATTAGGCATGTTATACATTTAGGCAAACTCAATTAATCAAAGCAAACAAGCACATAAGAGATGCATATGATGAACGCCTATCCTATTGGCTTGTGATATCACTTGTTGGTCCGTAAATGCCAACCCAACATATTCTCACAGATGTAGCCTTTTTTACCACACCAGGGATATAGTGCCCTGCACACTCATACAGCAGCGAACCTGCTACGCCAGAGATATAGTGCCTGATTCACCCGAAAATTTGCTTCTCAACAAATTTCCTACCGGCAAGTGCACCGGATTATCGTCAAGTAAAAACTCACTGTAGAGTGAGGTCGAATCCCACAAGGATTGGTAGATTGATCAATGTTAATTAGAGAATTATGCTAGTTGAGCAAAATCAGATTTGGTTGAGAATTGCAGAATGTAAATTTGGCGGGAAACTTAAATTGCACGAAATTAAATGACAGAAGCTTAAATTGCAAGAAATTAAATGGGAACGGGGATTAAGCATGAAATTAAAGAAGCATAATGTAAAAGAAATGGTAGATCAGAGATGGGGAAGCTCATTGGGGTCAGGAGATGTGATAATTCTCTAGATCAAGTTCATTTTCATCTCTTCCTCAATCAATGCATTCATTGATTTTCTTGGCAATCTTAGGTGATTAGATCCCAATTCCTTGGCAATCTAATCTCTTTAAACATAAACAATTGCCCAATTCCTTGATTTAAGGGCTCATGGGAAGAGATGAAGTTTGGTCACTGATTATACCACACAAATTCATAGATCAAAGTGTTGGTAGGATTACATGTCACTATATCCATCCAAACCCCAATCTAATCCAATGTAAGAAATTAATTCTAGCATGATCTCCTCATTCCTCTTCCAAGGTTCCGAAGAGATCCAATTATGAATAGCTTCTTTCCGAAGATAACTATTCAATTAGATGAAGAATGAAAGCTTTCTAGTAAAATCAAGAGAAAAGAAAGAAGAAGAAGAATGAAAACTAATATTGATCCATTGAATTACACAGAGCTCCCTAACCCAATGAAAGGGTTTTAGTTGTTCATAGCTCTCAAAATGGAAATTGGAATTGAAAGATACATTGCAAAAGAAATTGAACAGAAAGTAAATATGTAGTGCAGTACAATTCAGGAAAAAAATATTCCCCAAAAAAAGTTATTCCTAACTTAAATTCTAAACTATTTATACACTCTCTTCCATTGATCTTCAATCTCTGAATTGGGCTTTTGGCCTTGATGGAATTGGGTTGAAATGGTTCCAATTGGTTTCCCTTGCTGTTGAGAAGAGATCTGTTTGAATTGTAGAGTTTTGGTGCTCACGTTGGAGTCAACGTTTGATAGCCAATGTTGACTCAAACGCCCTTTTTTAAAAACCAAAAAAATTTGCTGTCATTGATGTTTGGCTCAAAGTTGGAGGGCTAATGTTCCACTACGCGTGCTTTGTGCATTTGCGCGCAAGGGGCAAAAATGTTCATCCACGCGTACGCCTGCCTCTCGCGTGCGCGTGGATGCAAAGATTTCGTTTTCCAGTTTTAAAAACATGCATGGGAGTGTTGGCCTCAGCGTTGGACCTCCAATGTTCCCTCCAATGTTGGCATATTCACACGTGTGCGTACTCCACGCGTACGCATGCTGTACTATTATTCGCATCCACGCGTACGCGTCAATGACGCGTGCGCGTCATTTCAAGTTTTTCAATTCCAAATTCTGGGCTCTTTATCGCGGACGTTGGAGGCTGGCGTTTGAGGCAACGTTGGGCCTCCAACGTTCGTTTGTGATGCGTACGCGTAACCCACGCGTACGTGTGGATGGTAAATTTTTTCATTCCATGCGTATGCGTGACTCACGCTTACGCATGGATATAGAAATTTTGCTCTTTCATATGTACGCGTCATAGACGCGTATGTGTCGCTCAAAAATCATTCAGCTCCAGAATTGAACATTTTATCACAACGTTGGGGATAACGTTGGATGTCCAACACTCCCTCCAACGTGAGCCTCAGCCAATTATGCAGAGAATTGTTCTGCCTCTCTTCCAACGTTGCTTTTTCTTCATCTTTTCCAGGCTCCTTCTTCAACCGTCTTCCATGCTTTCTTTCACCTATCATCAACCAATACATGCATCAAAGCCTTGCTAAAGTCATGAGAATTCTTATCATGCTTAGCATACAAGTAATTATAGCATAATTCTCATGAAATTGCATCAAATTAATCATGGTCGAATGAATCCAGGCTTACATGAATTTCTACCCAATTTGTTTACTTATAGCTCAAGAAAGTGTATAAAACCTATTAAAAATAAAGAAAAAGGCTAGTGAAACTAGCCTAACATGCCCTGGCATCACAACACCAAACTTAAATCTTGCTTGTCCCTAAGCAAGTATTGAATTATTAAGAAGAAAGAATGAAGCAGAAGGTGATGTTCATATCAACAAGTAATTATCATTAGTTCATGGGGTTTTATACAAAAGATGCAATAACTCACTTCTTATTGATCTTTAGGCATAGACTGTCTCCTTTGAGCATCAATTAACACACTGCTATGACCTCTTATTATTCACTCATCCTTAGTAATTGCTTTTCTTTATTTCTTTAGCTCAGTGTCATGTGTTGTAGTAGTTTCTTAACTTATTTGTACTCAACACATATTCACTACAGACACTTGGCTCACAATTCCTCTTAAGACATTGGTGTCCAGCATCTCTTTGGGTTACTAAATGCCTTGTAACTAGGTTGCTCTTGATAATGGACTTTCGGTTGATAATCCTGGGTTAGTTAACCCAAGTTACCAAGTGTTAAAGCACTCCATAGAACCTAATCATCCAAGTAGATCCTAGTACAAAGACACCACAGGCATATGTCAATAAGGTCCAAGATATTGGTGTCTAGCCTTATTCTTTTGCTTTCTTCTGTTTTTGTTGCCACTTTTGGCTTTTCTTTTCTTTCTTTTTACTTGTTTTTCTTTCCTCCAAGGACTTTTATTAGCTAAGATTCATAGACAGCATGCTAGTTTACATTAAAGGAGAACAATCTATCCTTTTATTCATTATAAGTGAGCTACTATACAATCAAACATATATACCACCACTTACTGTTATTTCATTTTCTTGCTAAAAAAGGAACTATTCCACTTCTTTTTCAAACATTTCTTTTATTTAGATTGAAAAGACTCAGGGGACAAGACAAGCATTAATACTAGTGAAAGTGAAAGCACACACACCTAGACTAGCACACTTATTGCAAAGATTAAACATAACAGAATGCAAAAGTACTTAACTAAAAGTTACTATCAGCTAAAACAGATATGTTCTTTCTTTATTGAATAGAATAGCTAAGGAGCAAGTCCACCTTTCATTTTTTTATCCTGTTTGTCTTTCTTCTTCTTCTTCACGCTTGCTTGCTTACTAGCTTCTCCCTTGCTTTTGCCCTTTAGCTTTTTCCAGAATCCAGCTTTCTTCATTGTCTCTTCCACTCTGTTTTCAAGGCGTATTGCTTTGTCTATTTCTATGTCACTCCTTTCCTTGAGGTATTGATCATAAATTAGAAATGCTGGGTCCATCTTATGTAGATGTTCCGCAATGTAGTTGAGCTTGATTTGGCCATTTATGTTATCGTCAGCTTGAACTCAATACAAGAAAAACACTCATTCAGGTACATTTGAAAAGTGTAGCCAAAAGTGAAAAAAAAATGATGCCTTAGGCTACGGCTACGCTTTCTGGGCTACGGCTACGTTTTTTGGGGTGATTCCTATTCGGTCGTTGCCTATTCTCAAAGGCTATGCTTTCTACACCAAGGGCTATGCTTTTGGCGTTTGGGAATAGGCTACGCTTTTCAAGTGATGCTGTCCAGGACCAAAGGCTACGCTTTTCAGCTTCCATTTTTGCCAGAATAGGCTACGCTTTTCAACGCTACTGCATCACTTGTAAAGCGTAGCCACATTGTATACCATGGCTATATTTTTTAAGTGTAGCCTTAGGTCCCTCGTTTTTTTTTTGTATACTATAACTACTGTATATAAGTGTAGCCTTAAGTCTCGTTTTTTTTCTATATATATATATAATTATCTAATAATTATTAATACAACATAATAGTTAATATGATTACATGTATAATAATTCTGCATTTTTATTTAAATGAGTTGAATATTATAAAATAAAAATAAATACATAATTATACTAAATAATTTCTTTAAATAATAAAAATTATCTCTAACCAAAATATATTTATAATAATGATCCAAAAATTACTAGAATGAAGTTAATTGTAAAAATTCATACATCTCACAAGGACATTTTTTCAAGTACACAAGAACAATGGTGATCATGCACAGCTTACATGAGTAATACAGAGTGATAAAGGTTCAGTAGAGTTTCTACTTAGCTGATCGTATCACCAAGATGATGATGACAAACTATTACTTAACACCAAACAACATCAATCTCACATATGCTTAAATTCCACGCCAAGAGTGAACTTTCATTTACTTCCATATATCACTATCATTGACATACAACATCTGCACAAAAGCATTGGACAGTATCTGTTGTTAAAACTGAGACTTGTCAAGACTGTCAAAATAAGGATGATCAAGTGCTGCTTTGGTAGAGATTCTCTCAACAAGATTATACTAGAGCATTTTCTTCAGGACAAAATATCTAATATAGTCAGTCCTAAGTTTGTACAGAAGATAAGTAAACGTATTATTATAGCCAAATTGAAGGTAACATGAATTCTAGTTATTTCAAATGCTACAATAGATAATACTTCCCAAGCGACACCTTATGAGCTACTTCAGATAACTTAAAAAACTTTAGATATATTACTATGTAGAGCACTGTTTAACAAATGCTATTCAAGTCCAGTCCAGATTAGTTCAACCTTTGAACTAATATTAGAACTGCGAGTTTCTACCGCTATTAGAATGTAAAATGAGAAAGTGAGAAACTAATCATCTTGCACCCTTGCATCAATAACTTCATTGTGTTTAGGCCCTAATATTGTTGCTTTACAGTTATCTGTCCTCACTTTAGAGGATCCTATTCTTAGGAACTCATTAGAATAATGCTTTTATAGAGGAACACTAACCATGAGAAAGTCTACTCCATCAGGTCCTAAAGTTGGCACGGTCCTCGCCAAGTTCTGAGGTTCCCACTTTGGGTAGGTATGCCAATCACGAAGCATAGTAACTCCCGGCTATTGCTCCTCAGTTGGAGTTCCCAAAATCCTGGAAAGATCAAATTCAAAAAAAATAGTTAGTATGAGAGTGAAAAGGCAGCAGAAAAAGTTTTCTTTTTCCATGATCACCATATATTTCAGAGCAGTTTTCTTTAACACTGGTCCATTCAAAGTTGTTATCAGATTCTTGTACATAAGGCTGAGTAAAAGAGCAGCAATGTCAAGCGGTTAATATTGCAATCTGGCTTTTCCACCAAGTAAGTTTCAAAGAAGTACATAAAGAGATTAAAATCTTATATGTTTCTGACATGTAATATTACCACAGTCATACACAGATTAAAATCATTTTCAGATGGGGCATTTAACGGCCTAGATTTTAGCCTCGAAGAAACGGCGCTTTTTCGGGATCAAACGAAATTTTTATGGAATTTTTAGGAATTTTAGTGCATATAAGCACCTCTGCTGCACAGGTGCTGTGTCATCAAGCTCCTGAGTCAACAGCTTGACTGCACCAGACACCTCTCCTGATCTAAGTAAGCACGTCATGAAAAGTTGCGTTTTTGAGCCACTTCGAGTCCGAATTTCAAAATTCTGATTTTCGTGGTTAGTCTCTATGTGACGAGTCGGTCTCGAATTTCGAGAGAAAAATTATATTAATATAATATTCGTATATTATTATTTTATTTGGAATATTATATTATTATTTTCTCTGCTGTGGTTAATGTTCATCTATGTTTAGTAATATAATAACTGAGCTAGAAAATCTACCGGTAATAGATAATACCGGCACTCCTAGATGAACTTAGCAATGCTAATGCTTCATCATATATCATTTATTCTCATGATTATCATGTTACTAGTATCATTTATACTAGTAAAGCTCATGCTTATCCTTTAGTAGTGTAATCTGATGTATCTAATTTTAGTAATTATCTCCAGAATGATATTTTATTATTAAACTCTGATGAGTCAGCACCTAGTGACACGTGGCTCTCCTAGAGTTAGCCACCATATGTTTCCTTTCTTTCTCTCCAAGCCAAGCTTTCTTAAGGAAAAAGTAAGAAACACTTGTATTCTAATACATCTAGCTTTAGTAATTATCCTTTGTTGAGATATTTTTAAACCAAACTTTAGGATAATGCTTATCCTAACCCACGGTCTCCTAGGCATCATCATTACTATCATTTTTCTTCCTAAACAAGCTAGAATTCCATGAGAAAAAACCAAGAGAACTTTCATGAACACCTGAGCTTCAACCTCCGTTCTTTCTCAAACTAAAACCCCTATCAAAAATCTAATCCGACCAAAATGTTCATCTCTTCCTCCTCTTCATTTCTATGAAAATTTTTAAGGAGTAAATCAAGGTATGATGGCTGCTCCTCCTCCTTGAAGTTTCAGCCATGGTGGAAACTCAAGCTAATGGTGTTTTCTTCATGTTTTCTCTTCGGATCTCTTGTTCAACCACCATAGGCTCTAGGTAAACGTGATTTCTAGTTGCTTTAAGGTGAGAATAACCTTCTTTTCATCATCGTGAATCTTCAGTCTTCATGGTTCATATGGTTCTAAAGTTGTTTTTGATGTTAAAATAGGCGTAAAAGTGCTTTTGGAAGCTTGTTTTTGGCTCAACTTTTGGCAGCAGCAAAGGAGGTAAGGTTTGGTAAATTAATCAATGATTCGTTGTGTTCTTGAAGTGTTAAATCAGATCCTATTGCTTGAGGCTTGATTTTGAGTGTTTGTGTGCTGGTT
This sequence comes from Arachis hypogaea, assembly GCF_003086295.3. NCBI lineage: Eukaryota > Viridiplantae > Streptophyta > Magnoliopsida > Fabales > Fabaceae > Arachis > Arachis hypogaea. The sequence continues at coordinate 59,309,569 of NC_092053.1, read as the reverse complement.
TGATCATGAGATCTTGTTGTTTAATGCTTGAAAATCATGTTTTTGATGGTTCTGAAGTTGTTGTTGTTGCTGCTGGAAAACGTGGCTTTCCAGCCATGAAATTCATGATATTTGATGTGTTTTTTATGTGTATTTTATGGCTGAAACGTTGCTCTTTGGTTTGGTCAAAATCAGGTAAAAATCGGTTACCAAAAAGTTTGAAAAACTGGTTGAAAATCAAGCTGAAATTTGATGAACTTTTGGAAAAATGTTTTTGGTTTTGGAAGGATGTGAAAACGTTTATTTGATGATTTTGAGGTCAAAATGCAATTAATAAAAAGTTTGGGGTTGAAAGTTAATTAAAGAAAAGTTAAGGGGTCTAAGTGCAAATATTAAAAGTTAAGGGATCAAAATGCCATTTCCAAAAAGTTCAGGTGTCAAAATGAAATTTTTGAAAGTTGAATAAAATATTATTATTTTAATATTAAAATAGTAAAAGTATTATTTTATTAATAATATTATTTTATTAATAATAATAAAATATTGACAAAAAGGCAGTTTTCTCTAAAAGCTTTAGGAAAGTAGTTTTGAGTCTAAAATTTCCTAATTCTCTTTATTAAATATCTAAGGAAAGGTATAAGAAAGGGTATAGAAGTATGTAAAGTAATGAAACAAGATTTAGAAGCTTGTAATCATGTTAGAAAGAGAGGGAGTTAAAAGCTAAATAGTTGTGTGCTGTTGTAATATTGTGATGTATACAGAGAATTATGAAATGAGATCACTGAGATGTTGTGATGCTTGATTTATGATTGTGGAAAGATGATAAAGAAGATAACAAGTGCAGAATCAAAAGTCAAAGAGAAGAGAGGAAAAGAGGATAAAGATAAAGAGTTAAGTCTTATGGCATGATATTCTATTGTATGTTCGTCTGCTGCTTTTTCGTTGGCCCTAGAGGTCCTGTAGGCCGAAGTTCACCTTCAGAGCATTGTTATTCCTGTAGGCCGAAGTTCACCTACAGTGAATATCAATTGTGTATCTCAGGATGTTGCTCCTGTAGGCCAAAGTTCTCCTATAGAGAGTTGTGATATCTGTAAGCCGAAGTTCACTTACAGGGGCGCCATTTCTGTAAGCCGAAGTTCACTTACAGAGGTTCCATTTCTATAGGCCGAAGTTCACCTATAGAAAGTTTTTGTGTTGTGATTGAACTATTCCTGTAAGCCAAAGTTCACTTACAGGAGTGCTATTTCTGTAGGCCGAAGTTCACCTACAGAGATAAAGCCATATCTAGGACTAGTTCCTAGATAATGTCGAGCTGCAGGGTGTAAACCGACACGTGAGCTCATGGCCTGTATAGGACAGACATGCATCATACTTGGTTATGCATTTCCTCTGTTATGATTGTTGTATGAATGTGTGATTTCTTAGTTTGTATTCTATTCTTTGTGTCTGTATTTTATTTTCTTGTATTCTTTGTTGTGTTCTGCTTTTTGATTTCTCAATTTCTTTATTTATCTGTATCTTCTGTTTACTGCTTCTCTGTATTCTGCTATTTGTCTGCTAAGCAACATAGAATTAATGAACTTAACTAATAACCCCGGCCTTACTAAGAACTCCCCAGTTCTTACCCCTCCTCTCTCCCTTCTTCCTTCAGATGGAAGCCTGAGTACCCTTCTGTAGTTCACTGATGACGTTCCACCTGACTTGAGTTTTGAAGACCTAGAATGTACTTTCTCTCACATTAGTATTTTAGAGGGACTAGGTGAGTGAAGAGTCTAGGCTAGCCTGGGCGCCAGCTTATGGACTCCTTGAACAGGTCAGGGCCTGGGATGTTGTATGTATATATATATGTATAAGGTTATTATCTAGCTATCTCTAAGGGTGTTCTAACTAAAGATCTATGATCTAATAAAGGCTGGATGACTGAATAATGTCAGTTGTTTGAGATGTATGAATTTATATAAATGTGTGTTTACTTTTAACTGCTTATCTAGTTGTTACTTATGATATCATCTATGTATGTTCATGCCTGACAACTTAAATGGTTTGAAAAAAAAAATTTACCCCGCAAAATAACAACACTTCAACAACGAATCAGGCTCATATGATAAATAATAGATAATAATTAAGAAGACAAATTAGTAGAACTCAGTTTCCCGTATGATCTAGACATATTGAAAATTGGGTCGTTACAATTTGGTATCAGAGCAGTTTGTTCCCAGTAGAGTGACGTGGCAGAAATTGGCGAATTAAGAATTTTTATGACATATGCGTTGCAAGTATAGTTCTTAATCAACCAGAAATCTGCTTATCAATTTAGAAGGGTTGTCACAAAAATTAAAATTAAAATACTGGGAGTATGAATCCCAGGTCGTCTTCCAACGAGTTGCAGAAAGGTGTGCTATTTTATTAATCAGATGTTTTCAAAAAGAGTTTGAGTTGAATAAACAGGAAATTAAATTAGAGAAATTAAATAATTTAAATAGAAGCCTTGACTGGGAGTAGATTAGTTGGAAGCCCTATTCTTGTTGCAGTACTCTCAAGATTAATTGATAATTGAAGGTTGTTCTATTTAGTTATCCTTTACTAGGTAAGGGAAGGTCAAACAAGTTGGAATGCTGTTTCTATTCACAAGTCCCAATCCGCTCAATTGAAAAGGATCAGTGTCAGTGATTAGAGAGCATTCCAACAATAAACCCAATTATAATTTTTTTTAAGCACCCCAACTCAAGGGTTCCTTTCAATCAACTCCCCATCAAGTTAAGGAACTACTCGCTCATTGTGAATGTAGAACTCATAACATAAGAAAGGGAATTAAAGGAAGACATGATAAATAAAACTCAAAGGAATCAATTAAAAATAAAAGTCATTCTTGTATTAATAAATTCTAAAATAATCCAATAGTAAAATTGAGTAAATTAAAGGACATGGAAGAGTAAAGCCAAGTTAAGAAAACGAACTAGAATGACGAAGTCTTGATGAGGTAATAACTCTTCTCAATAGCCCAATGCAAAGAGCAAAATAAAATCCTAAGAACTATGAATGTGTAGAGAGAAAAAACCTAGAGGAGGAGTAAAACTAGATCTAAAAAACTAAAAACTGTGTAGAATGAATGTTGTTGTTGGTTTCTGCATGTTCTCTGGCTCTAGTCTCCTTTTCCGGGCCGAGAATTGGGTCAAAGTAGGGCCCAAAATCGCCCCCAGCGATTCTGTAGATTATGCAGATCGCGCACGTCACGCGATCGCGTCATTCTTACAGACGCGTCATTCGGCGTTTTGCTTTTCCACGTGGGCGCGTCGTCCACGCCTCCGCGTCAGTTGTGCTATTCCAATCTGCACGGTTGCGTGAGCCATGCGGCCGCGTCACTGCGAATTCCTCTCTTTCGCGCGGTCGCGTGAGCCATGCGGCCGTGTCACTTCTCGCTGGTCATCTCCTCAATTTCTTGTGTTCCTTCCATTTTTGCAAGCTTCCTTTCCAATATCCAATTCATTCATGTCCTATAAAGCCTAAAACACTCAACACACAGATCACGGCATCGAATGGAATAAAGGATAATCAAAATACATAATTAAAAGTCTCTAGGAAGCAAGTTTTCAATCATAAAGCATCCTTAGGAAGGAATTATAAATGCATGCTTATTTAATGAATAAGTGGGTAAAGATCATGATAAAACCACACAATTAAACACAATATAAACCATAAAATAGTGGTTTATCAACCTCCCCACACTTAAACATTAGCATGTCCTCATGCTTAGTTGAAGGAGATAAAATAAATGAGTAGGAACATGTAAAACTCATGCAATGCAATGCAATGCAACCTATATATCTGAATGCAACTATATGATTCTTGTCCACTTGATCAATAGTAAATAAGCTCTTCAAAACAATTACAAATTAAATTCCACTAATTCAATTCTCATACAGTAAGAACAGATAAAAATGTAAGAAGGTAGCTCACGAAAGCAGGGAACACAGAAATTTAAGCATTGAACCCTCACCTGATGATGTATGTACGCTCTAGTGTATAGGGTAATCACTCTATCCTTCTCTAATCATGCTTTCTAATTTTTGTTCTTCTCTTAATCAATCAACAACATTTAATATACCAATGCAAACATCATGAGGTCTTTTCAAGGTTGTAATGGGGCCAAGGTAATAGCAAGGATACACATATGGCTAAGTAAGCTTATAAACTGAATCTTTAATTAACCCAAGCTTTAACATAACCTATATATATATTCTATATAACTTTAGAATTCATACCTAGCTACCTAGAATTTCTCTTTCACATTCCATACTCATGTATCAACTTTTTATTTTTAATTTTATATACATGCATTGATCTTTGAATTCTTAACTTTACATTGGGGTAATTTTGTTCCCTTATTTATTTATTGAATATTTTTGGTTTTTTTTCATAAACATAAAAATAAACATAGCTTATCAATGCACATAGATTTTTAATTTTTATAGTTTAACATGAGTAGGTCTCCAAATTTCCATTATATTATCATGACACATTCCTTTATTATCTTTTGTTCCCACAATTTCCCATACTTAATTAGCACACACAATTCTATCTTAAGCTAACCAAAGATTCAATTTGGGATATATAATTATTTTTCCGCTTAAGGCTAGTAATGTGGTGAAATATAGAACAAATGGGATTTAAAGGCTCAAAGTGGCTAACAAAGGTAATTGAAAGGGTAGGCTTAATTTGGATAAGTGAGCTAAACAAATAATGGCCTCAATCATATGCAAACATATAAATATAATAAACATTGGACATATAGGATGAAACAAAATATAGATTACAATCATATAGAAGTAAACACACAAGAATAAAATAATTATGGTTAAATAATGTAACCATGCATAAAGGCTCAAATCTCACAGGTTGTGTGTTCTTTAACTCAAAAATTATGTTCCAAATACAACTTCAAGCAAATTTAACATAAAAGTTTTAATTAAAATTAGTGAAACTTTTGTTCCAAAAATAGAGTTTTAGAGAAAACTTATTGTCTTTTCAATCAAGTAGAACATGCATCATAATTTATTGGTGTTTAAGGAAGAGAAATTACCTCCGGAAGTCAGGTACTGACTGACCTCCCCACACTTAAGGCTTTGCACCGTCTTCGGTGCCATCTGTCAGAAACAAAGGTGGGCTAGTAGCAGTATCTCCATAGTCTGGGCCATCATGGCTTCCTGTGCTGGTAAAGGAAGTGGAATCCGGGGTGTCTGAGTCCTTGAATTTTCCCATAATCAGCTTCTTGAGGTATGTGAATTGGCACTTATTATAGCGTTCTCTCATTTTAGCTTTGTGTTCCTGCCGATCCAACCTTTCGAGTATCTGATGGAGCAGTTGGTCTGTTGTAGGTGCTTGTGGTGTTGAAGAAGGAATATCTTCAATCGGTTCAATCTGATGGCTAGTAGTGGCTGGTGGAGGTCTGATCATCCCGTGGAAGCATGGCTCTGGTGTCCCCAGCTCTTTAGGAGATTCCGGCTGTTGAGATAAGATCTGAGACCAAGGCGGGAAAAGGTAAGTTGCCCGCAATTTGTACGTGTCCCATGGCATTCCGGATGTGTCTTGGTAGGTTCAGAGGTTGGTCTGTAAGGATGCACCATAGTAGAACGGCCATGTCTGCAGTGAAGGAGGACTTGTGAGTGCTTGGGAAGACATAATGGGACATGATCTGTGCCCATACGCGAGCCTCCAAGGTAAGTGCTGAAGCCGATATTCCCTTAGGGCGGGTACGATGGTATCCGTAGATCCAACGGCTGCCAGGTAGTGCGATAACTCTGAGAATGGCAACCCAGTCAAATTGGTACAACTGGCGCTTGAGTGCGGCTTCTTGAAAGGCGTCCAAACCTTCTGGAATAGGGGGAAGACCTAGAGCTCTTTGAATGGCCTCTTCTGTAATGGGGACTTGCTTCTGACGGACAAAGACAGACTGCAGGGTTGGTAGGTGGAAGTTAGAGTAGAACTCGACTACCCAAGAAAGATTAACCTGCCTCGGCTGTCTCTGTAGGAAACCACATTGTCTTTGTGCAATTTGCGGCTCAACAAAGGTAGCAATATGAGTTGGGAGGAGAAGAAGGTATTTGTTGTTGTAACTCCTTTCTGCCAGGATGGGGAACATCTGCTCACAGTAGCGATTGGGAAATCGCGCAGCGTGCTTTGCTGGGAAGGCTTTTTCTTTATCACCAACCTTTATGATCCTCTTAATTTTCTTTGTTGAGGGCTTTACTGCATTGGAAGAGGGTTCTGCCACTAATGCTCTCTTTGTTCCTCTTCTTGCTGGTGGTTTGAGAGTAGCTTTCTCTTTTCCTTTCTTGGTGGCCATCCTGAAAAAGGAAAGGGAAAGTAAATTAAGTTCAAAGAGATAGAGCAAGGAAGAGGGTTGTATACGTGATAATCAATGCACGGTAAAGAGGATGTCGTTAACACATGGTCATGACTACATGTGAAAAGGTCATCAATGGAAATATAGCAAGTGCATATGAGGATAATTAAATGCAAGGGGTTTATTGGCATGCTGCCAAAGGCATGAGTAGCATAGATCAAACATTCAATGTCCAAGTTAGATTACCAAGTCTTTCAAACTAACAATTTGTTTGTAATAACAATTATATTCAAGTAATAAAATATAAAAAGGATTTTGTGAAAAGCAAGTATTGAATAGTAGAATAACGTAGAAGAATGCATAATGCCATATAGGCTTTTTCACAAACACATAGCATGCATGAAAATTAAGGTATAGAAAGTAATATATTGAACATGCAAGCAACCCTTGGAAAAGTAATATATAATTGCCAAACAAATTTACAATAATCCACAAGCATATAATGAGAAATAATGACTCAAATAATTTTCTAACACCAAGTAAAAAGGAAAAATAAAGAAAAAGAAAATAAGAATAATGAAAGTGAAAAGAAAAGAAGAAAAAAATAAGAAGAATAATAGAAAAGTAAGGAGGAAAGAAAAAAAAGAAAAACCTTGTTAATGGGGGTGAGAGAGAGAGTAGAAAGTGAGAAAGAAGGAAGAAGGAAGAAGGAAGAAATAAGGAATAAGGAGGGAAAAGAGAAAATAGGATTTGGGGAGAAAAAGATAAGATAGTTGGCAAATTAGGGAAGCTGTGCAGCACAAACGACGTGGTCGCGTGGGGCATGCGGTCGCGTGACTTGCGCTTAAACTGATTGATGCGGTCGCGTCATACCACTGGCTCGAGGGTAGCCTCGCACTCGCACAACTCTCTGTTTGAAAGTTTATTTTTACCAAATCTGGGGTAACGCGATCGCGTGGGGTATGCGATCGCGTGAGTGGCCATTAGAAGGATATGACGCGGTCGCGTCGGTCACGCGGTCGCGTGGGAAGTATTGTGCGTTCAGCACCAATCCAGCACCACTCTAGCACAACTTTCGGTCGTGCACCCTTTTGACGTTGAATTCCAGGGCATGCGGTCGCGTGGGAGGCCAATGTTCCCTAGTGACGCGGACGCATCGGCGACGCGGTCGCGTGGGGTGTTTTGTGCCATTGGCACGCCTCCAGCCACGCTCTTGCGTGACTCTCTGTTTGTTTTATTAGTCTCTCCCAACACCTGCGACGCGGACACGTCAATGAGGCGGTCGTATCGCGTGAAAATTTTTTTTTTTTGGTGTTTAAATAAAAGTATGTAAATGCAGATGCACGAAATGTACCAATAAAGAGAAGAGTTATTGAATAGAAAAAACTAAGAATAAGGAAAAGAACGATCATACCATGGTGGGTTGTCTCCCACCTAGCACTTTGCTTTAACGTCCGTAAGTTGGACGCTCCACTAGCTCAGGCTTCGGCTATGTGGGGATCTTCCAAGAGGAAGATCTTGAGCTCCTTGTTTTACTTCAGCTTCTCGCCATGGTACAGCTTTAAACGATGTCCATTAACTTTGATAAGTTTAGAGCTTGAAGGGTGGCTTAGGTGATAAACTCCGTATGGTTCGGCCTTCTCTACTCTGTATGGACCTTCCCATCTTGATCTCAACTTGCCTGGTATGAGCCTTAGTCGAGACTTGTAAAGGAGGACTAAGTCCCCAGGTTGAAACTCTTTTCTCTTGATGTGCTGATCATGTACAGCCTTTATCTTCTCCTTGTATAGTCTTGAGTTCTCATAAGCTTCTAGGCGAAGGTTTTCCAGTTCTTGCAGTTGCAATTTCCTTTCAGCTCCGGCTTTCTCAATTCCCATGTTGCACTCCTTTACTACCCAAAAGGCTTTGTGCTCTATTTCAACAGGGAGATGACAAGCTTTTCCATAAACTAAGCGGAAAGGACTCATCCCAATGGGTGTTTTGTATGCTGTTCTGTATGCCCAGAGTGCATCTTGTAGCCTGGTGCTCCAGTCTCTTCTATGAGGTTTGACTATCTTCTGTAAGATATGCTTTATCTCTCTGTTTGACACCTCGGCTTGCCCATTAGTCTGAGGATGGTAGGCTGTTGCAACCTTATGAATTATCCCATGCTTCTTCATTAATCTTGTTAGTCTCCTGTTACAAAAATGGGTGCCTTGATCGCTCACGATTGCTCGTGGTGATCCAAAGTGACAAATAATGTGGTTTCTCACAAAGGAAACAACAGTGTTAGCATCATCAGTGCGGGTAGGAATTGCTTCCACCCATTTGGAAACGTAATCCACAGCTAACAATATATAAAAATAACCATTAGAATTTGGAAATGGACCCATGAAGTCAATGCCCCAAACATAAAAAATTTCACAGAAAAGCATAATTTGTTGAGGCATCTCATCCCTCTTGGATATATTACCAAATTTTTGGCATGGGAAACAAGATCTACAAAATTCAGCAACGTCTCTAAAAAGAGTAGGCCACCAGAATCCATAGTCTAAGATTTTCTAGCTGTTCTTTGAGGGCCAAAATGTCCTCCACTCTCAGATGAGTGATAAGCCTCCAAGATAGACTGGAATTCTGATTAAGGCACACACCGTCTAATTACTTGGTCAGTGCCACATCTCCATAAATATGGGTCATCCCATATATAATAATTAGACTCGCTTTTCAGCTTGTCTCTTTGATGCTTAGAAAAGTTTGGAGGAAAGGTGCGGCTAACTAGATAATTAGCTACAGGTGCATACCAAGGGACAACCTCAGATACTGCTTGCAGGTTATCAAATGGGAAATTATCAGCTATAGGAGTGGGGTCATCTGTAATGTACTCAAGGCGACTCAAATGGTCTGCCACTAAATTCTGGTTACCACTCCTATCCTTAATTTCTAAATCAAATTCTTGTAATAGAAGTATCCAACGTATAAGCCTTGGTTTGGACTCCTTTTTAGCTAATAGATACTTTAGAGCTGCATTGTCTGAGTACACTACTACCTTCGTACCAAGTAAATAGGCTCTGAATTTATCCAGAGCAAAAACAATAGCAAGAAGCTCTTTCTTAGTAGTAGTGTAATTGGACTGTGCGGCATCTAGAGTTTTAGATGCATAAGTGATGAGCGGATAATTTATACGCTTTTTGGCATTGTTTTTAGTATGTTTTCAGTATGATTTAGTTAGTTTTTAGTATATTTTTATTAGTTTTTAATTAAAATTCACATTTCTAGACTTTACTATGTGTTTGTGTGTTTTTCTGTGATTTTAGGTATTTTCTGGCTGAAATTGAGGGACCTGAGCAAAAAATCAGATTCAGAGGTTGAAGAAGGACTGCAGATGCTGTTGGATTCTGACCTCCCTGCACTCAAAGTGGATTTTTTGGAGCTACAAAACTCCAAATGGTGTGCTTCCAATTGCGTTGGAAAGTAGACATCTAGGGCTTTCCTGAAATATATAATAGTCCAAAGTTTGAATAAGGATTGGCGACGTAAACTGGCATTCAACGCCAGTTCCATGCTACATTCTGGAGTCAAACGCCAGAAACAAGTTGCAAAGTGGAGTTCAACGCCAGAAACACGTTACAAACTGGCGTTCAACTCCAAGAATGACCTCTCCATGTGTAAACTTCAAGCTCAGCCCAAGCACACACCAAGTGGGCCCCGAAAGTGGATTTCTACATCATTTACTCAATTCTATAAACCCTAGTAACTAGTTTAGTATAAATAGGACTTTTTACTATTGTATTAGACATCTTGGGACGTTTAGTTCTTAGATCATGGGGGCTGGCCATTCGGCCATGCCTGAACCTTTCACTTATGTATTTTTCAACGGTAGAGTTTCTACACACCATAGATTAAGGTGTGGAGCTCTGCTGTTCCTCGTGATTTAATGCAAAGTACTACTATTTTTCTATTCAATTCAACTTATTCCGCTTCTAAGATATCCATTCGGACCCAAGAACATGATGAATGTGATGATTATGTGATGCTCATCATCATTCTCACTTATGAACGCGTTCCTGACAAACACTTCCGTTCTACATGCAAACAAGCTAGAATGAATATCTCTTGGATATCTAATACAGGGGACCGAGTCCGAGTTATTAGCGTCTTTGTGGTATAAGTTAGAACCCATGGATGGCCATTCCTGAGATCCGGAAAGTCTAAACCTTGTCTATGGTATTCCGAGTAGGATCTGGGAAGAGATGGCTGTGACGAACTTCAAACTCGCGAGTTCTGGGCATAGTGACAGACGCAAAAAGAGGGTGAATCCTATTCCAGTATGATCGAGAACCTCTACAGATGATTAGTCGTGCCGTGACAGAGCATTTGGACCTTTTTCACAGAGAGGATGGGATGTAGCCATTGACAACAGTGATGCCTTACAGAAAGCTTGCCATGGAAAGGAGTAGGAATGATTGGATGAAGACAGCAGGAAAGCAGAGGTTCAGAGGAACGAAAGCATCTCTATACGCTTATCTGAAATTCTCACCAATGATTTACATAAGTATTTCTATCTTTATTTTCTGTTTATTTATTATTATTATTCAAAAACTCCATAACCATTTGATATCCGCCTGACTGAGATTTACAAGATGACCATAGCTTGCTTCATACCGAAAATCTCCGTGGGATCGACCCTTACTCACGTAAGGTTTATTACTTGGATGACCCAGTGCACTTGCTAGTTAGTTGTACGAAGTTGTGAAACAGATATAAGATCATGAACGTGTGTATTGAGTTTTTAGCGCCGTTACTAAGGAATGGAATGATCACGATTTCGCACACCATTAAGCAATAACAAGAGGATCCTTACCTTCACGCTGAGCCAGTGCTGCTCCTACTGCATGGTTGGAAGCGTCGCACATTATTTCAAATGGTTGGCTCCAGTCTGGTCGTCTCACAATTGGAGCTTGAGTCAGGGTAGTCTTCAGCTTATCAAACGCTTGTTTGCAATCCTCACTGAACTCGAACTCAATATCCTTCTGCAGTAGCCTGGATAAGGGAAGTGCTACCTTACTGAAGTCCTTAATGAATCTCCTGTAAAAACCTGCATGGCCAAGGAACGAACGGACTTCCCACACAGAAGAGGGGTAAGGTAAACTAGAAATAACATCCACCTTTGCTGGATCTACAGAAATGCCAGTATTAGACACATGTCCCAGTACAATACCTTGTTTTACCATAAAGTAACATTTTTCAAAATTTAATACAAGGTTTGTACTGACACATCTATCTAATACTCTAGATAATCCATCTAAGCAAAGGCTAAAGAAATCGCCGTATACACTAAAATCATCCATACAAACTTCCATACAGTCCTCAATAAGATCAGAGAAAAGACTCATCATGTACCTTTGGAAGGTAGCTGGTGCATTGCACAAGCCAAAGGGCATTCTCTTGTAAGCATAAGTCCCAAAAGGACATGTAAAAGTGGTTTTTTCCTGATCCTCAGGAGCTTTATAAATCTGGAAATAACCTGTGTAACCATCTAAAAAACAATAATGTGATTTACCTGACAGGCGATCCAGCATTTGATCAATGAATGGAAGAGGATAGTGATCCTTACGAGTGGCTTGGTTGAGACGCCTGTAATCAATGCAGACCCTCCAAGCGTTCTGTACTCTGGTTGCTATGAGCTCTCTATGCTCATTCTTCACTGTAGTGACTCCAGACTTCTTGGGCACCACTTGTACTGCGCTTACCCATTCATTGTCTGAAATGGGGTAGATGATGTCTGCCTCCAGTAGTCTGGTCACTTCCTTCTTGACAACCTCTAAGATAGGGGGGTTGAGTCTTCTCTGGGGTTGACAGACAGGTCTTGCTCCATCTTCTAAAAATATCCTATGCTCACAGACTTGAGGGTCGATGCCTACTATGTCTGCCAAACTCCAACCAATTGCCTTCTTGTGCCTCCTCAGCACACTAAGTAACTGTTCTTCCTGTTGAGAAGTGAGTTCCCTTGCAATGATAACTGGAAACTTCTGCTCGTCTTCAAGGTAAGCATATTTGAGCTGTGGAGGAAGGGGTTTTAATTCTAACTTCTGATCATGGTCAGGCTCTGGGTTGTCTGGAGCTGGCAACAATGGTAAGCACTGTCATTGTCCTCTGAGAATGTCCCCACACTTGGACCTTGTCCTATGTACTTCTCTTCAAATTCCTCCTGGTGAACTTCAGCCACGGTTTCATCTATAATGTCGCACTGGAGGATAGAATGATCCTCCTGAGGATGCTTCATAACTCCATTCAGATTGAAGATTACTACTCGGCCATCTATTTCAAAAGAGTATGTTCCTAAAAAAGCATCTAATTTAAACTTCGAGGTCTTTATGAATGGTCTTCCGAGTAGGATTGATGATGACTTCTCTGAGTCATTTTGGGACATCTCCAGGATATAAAAATCAATGGAAAATGTGAGCCCTTAATGCCCACTAATACATCTTCAGCAACTCCAGCCACTGTAATAATGCTTTTATCTGCTAACACAAAACGAGCTGCCGACCTTTTTAAGGGAGGGAGCCTCAAAATATCATATATAGACAAAGGTATTATACTCACACATGCTCCTAAATCACACATGCAGTCAGAAAATACCACACCACCAATAGTACAATTAACCATACATGGACCTGGGTCACTATACTTTTCAGGTAAACCTCCCATTAAAGCAGATATGGAACTACCTAAAGGAATAGTTTCTAATTCATTAATTTTGTCTTTATGTATACATAAATCTTTTAGAAACTTTGCATATTTAGGTACCTGTTGAATAACATCAAAAAGAGGAATAGTTACCTCAACCTTTTTGAATATCTCTACCATTTTGGGATCAGGTTCCAGCTGCTTCCTGGGCTTCCTTGCAAGTTGTGGAAATGGAATGGGAGTGGTGTCTTCTACAGTATCTGTGCCCTGTGGTGCTTCCTCCTATGGCTGAATTTCTTCTTTTTCAGCTATGTCCTGTATGTCCTCTTCCTCTTCAACATCTTCTATTTCCACTACCTCTTCAGCTGAGGTGTTTTCTGGTGGGCTTGGCTCCTCCTGATTTCTCTCTTGCAGTGTGGTTCCGGACCTTAGGGTGATGGCATTAATGCCACCCTTTGGATTGGGTAATGGTTGAGAGGGGATTTCACTGGAGCTCAAGGGCTGGTTATTGGAGTTATTCATTGATCCAATCTGTGAGACAAGAGCTTGCAAAGTAGAGTTCAGACCATTTAGTGTAGCATAAAGGTTATTTTCCATGGTCTGTTGTCTCCGATCAATAGATTATAGTAAGTCATCATTAGAAGATGAGGAAGGATAAGTAATTTGAGAGGTCTGTTGTTGGATATTCTGTGGTCCTTGGGATTGCCTCAGGTGGGGTGCTCTATAGGGCTGGTTCTGGTTCTGCTGCCTGTTGTTATTATTATTCCACCTCTGATTTCCCTGATTGTCTCTGCCTCCTCTGTTGTTGTTGTCCCTCCAATTCTGGTTAGAATTGTCCTGCCATCCATGGCTGTAATTGCCACCTTGATTGTACCCTTGGTTGGGGCGGTCATAGAAGTTATGAGTGGCTGCCACGGTGTTGTCTTCCTGCTGGAGCTGCGGACATTCATCAGTATAATGGCTATAATTAGCACAGATTCCATAAACTCTCTGTGGGACTAACTGTTGGCTTTGTTGTGGTGGAGAAGGTTGAGCTTGCTGAACTTGTTGTTGATTCAATTGCATCTGCTTCAGCAAGTTGGTCATTTCACAGATACTCTGAGTTAGAGCAGCAGTCTCTCTGCTAGAGGATACTTCTACAACGGCTTTTGAACGGCCTTGTTTCTGCCTGTGATTCCGAGTAGATTCAGCTAAGTCGCTGATGAATTGCCATGCCTCATCAGTGGTCTTGTACTTTTTCATAGACCCATTGCTAGCACTTTCCAATGTGGTCTTATCTTGGGGCCTCATGCCCTGTGTGACATAACCGAGTAATACTATCTTGTCAATCATATGGTGGGGGCAAGCTTCCAAAAGATTATTGAAGCGCTCCCAATACTCATAGAGAGTTTCAGAATCATCCTGAACAATCATGGAAATATCTTTTCTCACTTTATCAGTAACTTCAGCTGGAAAGAATTTTTCCAAGAATTCCCTTCTAAGTGTATTCCAGTTGGATACAGTTGCTGCAGGTTGAGTGTAGTACCACTCTCTTGCCTTTCCCTCAAGAGAAAACGGGAAAGCCTTCAGCAAAATTGAAGTTTCATCTGCACCATCACGCCTGACAGTAGAACAGGCTGCTTGAAAATCTCTCAGGTGCTTGATAGGCTCTTGAGCAGGTAAGCCATGAAACTTGGGCATCAAATTGAGCAGTGCAGTCTTTATTTCAAAGTCTGTAGCCATCGCTGGGTGATGCGCTTGAAACGGTTGCATTGTAAAATCAGGGGCTCCAGCCTCCTGGATAGTAACTCTCCTAGGTGCTGCCATGTCACCTACACATAAATCAACCGAATCAGTAGAACGGGGGCTGGTTTCTTCCTCAAATGACATTTCAGATTCGCCCTTTGAGAGGACTAACCGATGCCGAGCTTGCCTTATTTGTGAAATAGTTCTTTCAATCTCAAGATCGAATACTGGCAAGCTTGGATCAGGAAGTGAACGCGTCATCTAGCGAAAGAAACAAGCAGCTCATAGTAGCAAGATAAAATAAAATGCAAATAAATAAATTCCTATTAATAACTTTAGCACTCTATTGCAACTCCCCGGCAACGACGCCAAAAATTGACGTGGCAGAAATTGGCGAATTAAGAATTGTTATGAGATATGCGTTGCAAGTATAGTTCTTAATCAACCAGAAATCTTCTTATCAATTTAGAAGGGTTGTCACAAAAATTAAAATTAAAATACTGGGAGTATGAATCCCAGGTCGTCTCCCAACGAGTTGCAGAAAGGTGTGCTATTTTATTAATCAGATGTTTTCAAAAAGAGTTTGAGTTGAATAAACAGGAAATTAAATTAGAGAAATTAAATAATTTAAATAGAAGCCTTGACTGGGAGTAGATTAGTTGGAAGCCCTATTCTTGTTGCAGTACTCTCAAGATTAATTGATAATTGAAGGTTGTTTTGTTTAGTTATCCTTTACTAGGTAAGGGAAGGTCAAACAAGTTGGAATGCTGTTTCTATTCACAAGTCACAATCCGCTCAATTGAAAAGGATTAGTGTCAGTGATTAGAGAGCACTCCAACAATAAACCCAATTATAATTTTTCTTTTAAGTACCCCAACTCAAAGGTTTCTTTCAATCAACTCCCCATCAAGTTAAGGAACTACTCGCTCATTGTGAATGTAGAACTCATAACATAAGAAAGGGAATTAAAGGAAGACATGATAAATAAAACTCAAAGGAATCAATTAAAAATAAAAGTAATTCTTGTATTAATAAATTCTAAAATAATCCAATAGTAAAATTGAGTAAATTAAAGGACATGGAAGAGTAAAGCCAAGTTAAGAAAACGAACTAGAATGACGAAGTCTTGATGAGGTAATAACTCTTCTCAATAGCCCAATGCAAAGAGCAAAATAAAATCCTAAGAATTATGAATATGTAGAGAGAAAAAACCTAGAGGAGGAGTAAAAATAGATCTAATAAAACTAAAAACTGTGTAGAATGAATGTTGTTGTTGGTTTCTACATGTTCTCTGGCTCTAGTATGCTTTTCCGGGCCGAGAACAGGGTCAAAGTAGGGCCCAAAATTGCCCCCAGCGATTCTGCAGATTATGCAGATCGCGCACGTCACGTGATCGCGTCATTCATGCGGATGCATCATTCAGCGTTTTGCTTTTCCATGCGGGCGCGTCGTCCACGCCTCCGCGTCACTTATGCTATTCCAATCCACGCGGTTGCGTGAGCCATGCGGCCGTGTCACTGCAAATTCCTCTCTCTCGCGCGGTCGCGTGAGCCATGCGGCCGCGTCACTTCTCGCTGGTCATCTCCTCAATTTCTTGTATTCCTTCCATTTTTGCAAGCTTCCTTTCCAATCTCCAATTTATTCATGCCCTATAAAGCCTGAAACACTTAACACATAGATCACGGCATCGAATGGAATAAAGGAGAATCAAAATACATAATTAAAAGTCTCTAGGAAGTAAGTTTTCAATCATAAAGCATCTTTAGGAAGGAATTACAAATGCATGCTTATTTAATGAATAAATGGGTAAAGATCATGATAAAACCACACAATTAAACACAATATAAACCATAAAATAGTGGTTTATCATAGAGCCTGGGGAGTGGACTGACTATGCTTTACTGCATACTCTGCTTGTGTGTCTCATGCCGTTTGGGTATCTTAAAGATACATTTGGCATGAATGTCTATGAGTGCTCATTTTGGAAATATTCGTGCTTAACTTGAGATATTAAGATTGATCACCTTAATTTTAATTGTTTGGTGCGGATAAGACCTCAATGACTCTGAATAGGCATTGTTTAATCGAGTTCTGAATGACTGATGGTGGCAAAAATTGGCGAGTTAAGAATGATTATAAAATATGCGTTGCAAGTATAGTCCTCAACCAACCAGAAATCCACTTATCAATTTAGAAGGGTGTCATAGAAATTAAAATTGAAATACTGGGAGTATGAATTCCAGGTCGTCTCCCAACGAGTTGCAGAAAAGTGTGCTATTTTATTAATCAGATGTTTTCAAAAAGGTTTGAGTTGAAGGGCAGAAAATTAAATTAGAGAATTTATATAAATTTAAATAAAAGCCTTGACTGGGAGTTGATTAGCTGGAAGCCCTATTCTTGTTGGAGTACTCTCAAGATTAATTGACAATTGAGGGTTATTATGTTTAGTTGTCCCTCACTAAGTAAGGGAAAGTTAAACAAGTTGGAATGTTGTTTTTATCCACAAGTTCCAATCCGCTCTTGGGAGGATTGGTGTTAGTGACTAGAGAGCAATCCAACAATAAACCCAATTACAATCTTTCTCTTGAGCATCCCAACTCAAGGGTTCCTTTCAATCAACTCCCCATCAAGTTAGGGAACTACTCGCTCATTGTAAATGTAAAGTTCATAACATAAGAAAGGGAATTAAAGAAAGACATGATAAATAATGATCAAAAGATTAATTAAAAATAAAAGTAATTCTTGTATTAATAAATGCTAAAATAATCCAATAGTAAAATTAAG
Source organism: Arachis hypogaea (assembly GCF_003086295.3). Classification (NCBI taxonomy): domain Eukaryota; kingdom Viridiplantae; phylum Streptophyta; class Magnoliopsida; order Fabales; family Fabaceae; genus Arachis; species Arachis hypogaea. The sequence goes on along the minus strand of NC_092053.1, from coordinate 59,292,072 downwards.
TAAATTAAGGAACATGGAAGAGTAAGAGACAAGTAAAGAGAACGAACTAGAATGTCGAAGTCTTGATGAGGCAATAACTCTTGCGGAATGAAAAAACAATGAAAATAACAAATCCTAAAAACTATGAATGTGTAGAAAGAAAACCTAGAGGAGAGGAAAACTAGATCTAAAAACTTAAAACTATGCAGAATGAATGTTGTTTTTGGTTTCTGCATGTTCTCTGGCTCTAGTCTGCTTTTTTGGGCCGAAAACTGGGTCAAAATAAGGCCCGAAATTGCCCCCAGCAATTCTGCAGATTATGCAGATCGCGCATGTCACCGGACGCGTTATTCAGGCGGACGCGTCATTCGGCGTTTCGCTTTGCCATGCGGGCGCGTCGTCCACACCTCCGCGTCACTTGTGCAGTTTCCAATTCGCGCGGCCGCGTCATCCATGCGGCCGCGTCATTGCGATTTCCTCTCTTCCGCGCAGTCGCGTCATCCATGCGGCCGCGTCGCTTCTCGCTGGTCATCTCCTCAATTTCTTATGTTCCTTCCATTTTTTGCAAGCTTCCTTTCCAATCTCTAACTCATTCATGCCCTATAAAGCCTGAAACACTTAACACACAGATCACGACATCGAATGGAATAAAAGAAAAATAAAATACATAATTAAAAGTCTCTAGGAAGCAAGTTTTTAATCATGCAATAACTTTAGGAAGGAATTATAAATGCATGCTTATTTAATGAATAAGTGGGTAAAGATCATGATAAAACCACATAATTAAACACAATATAAACTATAAAATAGTGGTTTATCAACCTCCCCACACTTAAACATTAGCATGTCCTCATGCTTAGTTGAAGGAGATAAAATGAATGAGTAAGAACATGTAAAACCCATGCAATGCAATGCAGCCTATATATGCGAATGCAACTATATGATTCTTGTCCACTTGATCTAAAGTACATAAGCTCTTCAAAACAATTACAAATCAAATTCCACTAGCCCAATTTTTATAAAGCAAGAGCAGATAAAAATGCAAGAAGATAGCTCATGAAAGCAGGGAACATAATATTTCAAGCATTGAACCCTCACTGACGTGTATGTACACTCCAGTCTCTCTAGTGTATAGGGTAATTACTCTATCCTTCTCTAATCATGCTTTCTAGTTTTTGTTCTTCTCCTAACCAATCAACAACATTTAATACACCAATGCAAACATCATGAGGTCTTTTCAAGGTTGTAATGGGGCCAAGGTGAGGGTAAGGATATATATATGGCTAAGTAAGCTTATAAATTGAATCTTTAATTAACCCAAGCTTTAACATAACCTATATATATTCTATATAACTTTTAAAATTCATACCTAACTACCCAGAAATTTCCTTTCACATTTCATACTCATGTTTCAACCTTTTATTTTAATTTTATCATACATGCATTGACCCTTGAATTCTTAATTTAACATTGGGGTAATTTTGTCCCCTTATTTATTTTTTGAATATATATATATATATATATATATATATATATATATATATATATATATATTTCAACATAAACATAAACATAAACATAGCTTATCAATGCACATAGATTTTTAATTCTTACAGTTTCTCATGAGTAGGTATCCAAATTCCCAGTATGTTATCATGACACATTCCCTTATTATCTTTTGCTTCCACAATTTCCCATACTTAAATAACACACACAATTCTATCTTAAGCTAACCAAAGATTCAATTTGGGATATATAATTGTTTTTCCGCTTAAGGCTAGTAATGTGGTAAAATATAGAACAAATGGGATTTAAAGGCTCAAAGTGGCTAACAAAGGTAATTGAAAGGTTAGGCTTAATTTGGATAAGTAAGCTAAAGAAATAATGGCCTCAATCATATGCAAACATATAAATATAATAAACATTGGACATATAGGATGAAACAAAATATAGATTACAATCATAGAGAAGTAAACACAGATGAATAAAATAATTATGGTTAAATAATGTAACCATTCATAAAGGCTCAAATCTCACAGGTTGTGCGTTCTTTAGCTCAAAAATCATGTTCCAAATACAACTTCAAGCAAATTTAACATAAAAGTTTTAATTAAAATTAGTGAAATTTTGTTCCAAAGATAGGGTCTTAGAAGAAACTTATTATCTTTTCAATCAAGCAGAACATGCATGCAACTAATCTATTACTATGCAATTTATCCTATTCTACAAAAGAAAAATCTAACTAAATATGCTAATTTATTGGTGCTAGGGAAGAGAAATTACCTCCGGAACTCAGGTACTGACCGACCTCCCCACACTTAAGGCTTTGCACCGTCCTCGGTGCCATCTGTCAGGAACAAAGGTGGGTTGGTAGCAATATCTCCATCGTTGGGGCCATCGTGGCTCCCTGTGCTGGTAAAAGAAGTGGAGTCCGGGGTATCTAAGTCCTTGAATTTTCCCATGATCAGCTCCTTGAGGTATGTGAATCGGTGCTTGTTACGGCGCTCTCTCATCTTAGCTTTCTATTCATGCCGATCTAACTTTTCAAGTATCTGATGGAGCAGTTGGGCTGTTGTAGGTGCCTGTGGTGTTGAAGAAGGAATATCTTCAACTGATTCAGTAGGCTGGCTAAAAGTGGCTGCCGGAAGTCTAAGGTACTTCCCGTTGGGGACATACTGATCATCCCGTGGAAGCATGGCTTTGGTGTCCCCAGCTCTGTAGGAGACTCCGGCTGCTGAGACAAGATCTGAGACCAGGGCTGGAAAAGGTAAGTTGCCAGTGATTTGTACGTGTCCCATGGCATTCCGGATATATCTTGGTAGATTCAGAGGTTGGTCCATAAGGATGCACCATAGTAGAACGGCCATGTCCGCAGTGAAAGAGGACTCGTGAGTGCTCGGAAAGACGTAATGGGACATAATCTATGCCCATACGCGAGCTTCCAAGGTAAGTGCTGAAGCCGAAATTCCCTTAGGGCGGGTACGATGGTAACCGTAGATCCATCTGCTGCCAGGTAGTGTGATAACTCTGAGAACAACATCCCAGTCAAATTGGTACATCTGGCGCTTGAGTGCGGCTTCTTGAAAGGCGTCCAATCCTTCTGGAACAGGGGAAAGACCTAGAGCTTTTTGAATGGCTTCTTCAGTAATGGGGACTTGCTTCTGACGGACATAGACAGACTACAGGGTTGGCAGGTGGAAGTTGGAGTAGAACTCGACTACCCAAGAAAGATTGACCTGCCTTGGCTGTCTCTGTAGGAAACCCCATTGTCTTCGGGTAATTTACGGCTCAACAAAGGTAGCAATATTGGGCGGGAGGAGAAGAAGGTATTCCTTGTTGTAACTCCTTTCAGCCAGGATGGGGAACATCTGCTCACAGTAGCGATTGGGAAACCGCGCAGTGTCCTTTGCTGGGAAGGCTTTTTCTTTATCATCAACCTTTATAATCCTCTTAATCTTCTTTGTTGAGGGCTTTACTGTAGTTGAAGAGGGTTCTGCCACTAATGCTCTTTTTGTACCTCTTCTTGCTGGTTGTTTGGGGGTAGCTTTCTCCTTTCCTTTCTTGGTGGCCATCCTGAAAAAGGAAAGAGAAAGTAAATTAAATTTACAGGGGTAGAGCAAGGAAGAGGGTGGTGTAAGTGATAATCGATGCACAATAGAGAAGAATGACGTTAACTCATGGTTATGACCACATGGAAAAAGTCATCAATGGAAATATAGCAAGTGCATATGGGGACAAATAAATGCAAGGGATTTATTGGCATGCAGGCAAAGGCATGAGTAGCATAGATCAAGCATTCAATGTCCAATTAAAATATGTTATCACTCGTAACTAACCATCACGTTTGTATTGACAATTAAATTCAATGAATAAAATAGTAAAGGGAATTCGTGAAAAGCAAGCATTGAATATTAGAGTAGAAAAATGTAAAGAAGTTCATAATGCCATATGGGCTTTTTCACAAACACATAGCATGCATGTAGAAGAAGCTCTTGAAAATAAGAATTTGAACATTCAAGTAATCCCTTAAAAAGCAATATATAATTGTCAAACAAATTTACAACAATCCACAAGTATATAATGAAAAATAATGACTCAAATAAATTTATAACACCAAGAAAAAAGGAAAAAGAAAGGGAGAAAAAGAAGATATGAGTAATGAAAGTAAAAAGAAAAGAAAAGAAGATAACATTTAAAAATAAGAAGAATAATAGAAAAGTAAGGAGGGAAGGAGAACAAAAAAACGAAAAACCTTGTTAATGGGGGTGAGAGAGAGGAAAAAGTGAGAAAGAAGGAAGAAGGGAGGAAGGGAGGGAGAAGAAATAAGGAGGGAAAAGATAAAATAGGATTTGGGGAGAAAAAGATATGATAATTGGAAAATTAGGAAAACTGTGCGGCGAAAGCGACGCGGTCGCGTGGGGCACGCGATCACGCGACTTGCGCTTAAACTGAATGACGCGGTCGCGTCGGTCACACGGTCGCGTGATCCATTTTATGCCATTGGCGCGAAGGCAGCCGCGCACTCGCACAACTCTCTGTTCAAAATCATTAAATGCCAAATTTTGGGTGACGCGATCACATGGGGCATGCGATCGCGTGAGTGGTCAATTATTGGGGTACGACGTGGACGCGTGGGGCACGCGATCGCGTGAGAGGGACTGCGTGTCCAGCGCCAGTCCAGCACCACTCTAGCACAACTTTCAGGTGTGCACCACTTTGACATCGAAATCCTGGTCACGTGGTCGCGTGGGAGGCCATTATTCCCATATGACGCGGTCGCGTCGGCGACGTGGTCACGTGGGACAATTTGTGCCATTGGCATGCCTCCAGCCACGCTCTCGCGTGACTCTCTGTTCAATTTATTATTTTCTCCCACACCTATGATGCGGACGCGTCAATGAGGCGGTCGCGTCGCGTGATTTTTTTTAAAATAAAAGTATGGAAATGCAGATGCACGAAATGTACTAATGAAGAGAAGAGTTATTGAATAAGAAAATTAAAAATAAAGAAAAGAACGATCATACCATGGTGGATTGTCTCCCACTTAGCACTTTGCTTTATCGTCCGTAAGTTGGACGCTCCACTTGCTCAGTCTTCGGCTATGTGGGGATCTTCCAAGAGGAAGATCTCAAGCACCTTGTTTTTCTTCAGCTTCTCGCCATGGTACAGCTTTAAACGATGTCCATTAACTTTGATAAGTTCAGAGCTTGAAGGATGGCTTAGGTGATAAACTCCGTACGGTTCGGCCTTCTCTACTCTGTATGGACCTTTCCATCTTGATCTCAACTTGCCTGGCATGAGCCTCAGTCAATATTTATAAAGGAGGACTAAGTCCCCAGGTGGGAACTCTTTCCTCTTGATGTGCTGATCATGTACAGCCTTCATCTTCTCCTTGTATAGTCTTGAGTTCTCATAAGCTTCTAGGCGAAGGCTCTCCAGTTCCTGCAGTTGCAACTTCCTTTCAGCTCCGGCTTTTTCAATTCCCATGTTGCATTCCTTTACTACCCAGAAGGCTTTGTGCTCTACTTCAACAGGGAGATGACAAGCTTTTTGGTGCACAAAATTGTGTATGTCAATGTCAATATTACTATTTCTCACAAATTTGCACAACTAACTAGCAAGTGCACTGGGTCGTCCAAGTAATACCTTATGTGAGTAAGGGTCGATCCCACGGAGATTGTTGGTTTGAAGCAATCTATGGTTATCTTGTAAATCTTAGTCAGGAAATCAATTATAATTATCAGTATGAATTGCGAAGAATAAAAGAGCATGGATTAAATACTTGTTCTGTAGTAATGGAGAATATGTTGGAGTTTTGGAGATGCTTTGTCTTATGAATCTCTGCTTTCTCCCTGTTTTCTTCTTCACGCACGCAAGGTTCCTCCTATGGTAAGCTGTGTGTTGGTGGATCACCGTTGTCAATGGCTACCATCTGTCCTCTCAGTGAAAAAGGTCCAGGTGCGCTGTCACCGCACGGCTAATCATCTGTCGGTTCCCACTCATGTTGGAATAGGATCCATTGATCCTTTTGTGTCTGTCACTACGCCCAGCCCTTGTGAGTTTGAAGCTCGTCATAGTCATTCAATCCCTGAATCATACTCGGAATACCACAGACAAGGTTTAGACTTTCCGGATTCTCAGGAATGCTGCCAATGGATTCTAGCTTATACCACGAAGATTCTGATTAAGGAATCCAAGAGATATTCATTCAATCGAAGGTGGAATGGAGGTGGTTGTCAGGCACACGTTCATAGGTTGAGGATGATGATGAGTGTCACGGATCATCACATCCATCATATTGAAGTGCGAATAAACATCTTAGATAGAAACAAGCGTGTTTGAATAGAAAACAGAAATAGTTGCATTAATTCATCGAAACACAGCAGAGCTCCTCACCCCCAACAATGGAGTTCAGAGACTCATGCTGTCAAAGAGTACAAAGTTCAGATCTAAAATGGCATGAGGTGCGAAATAGACCTCTAAAAGTTGTTTAAATACTAAACTAGTAACCTAGGTTTACAGAAAAAATAAATAAACTATGATAGATGGTGCAGAAATCCACTTCTGGGGCCCACTTGGTGTGTGCTGGGGCTGAGACTTAAGCTTCTCATGTGCCTAGGCTGTTTATGGAGTTAAACGCCAGGTTGTAACCTGTTTCTGGCATTCAACTCCCATTTGTAACCTATTTCTGGCGTTTGACGGTAGACTGCATCATGGAACTGGCGTTGAACGCCAGTTTACGTCATCTATCCTTGAGCTAATTATGGACTATTATATATTTCTGGAAAGCCCTGGATGTCTACTTTCCAACGCAATTAAGAGCGTGCCAATTGGACTCTTGTAGCTCCAGAAAATCCATTTCGAGTGCAGGGAGGTCAGAATCCAACAGCATCAGCAGTCCTTTTTCAGCCTGAATCAGATTTTTTTGCTCAGCTCCCTCAATTTCAGCCAGAAAATACCTGAATTTACATAAAAACACACAAACTCATAGTAAATTCCAGAAATATGAATTTTGCTTAGAAACTAATGAAAATATACTAAAAACCAATTAAAATATACTAAAAACTACATGAAATTAACCCCAAAAAGCGTATAAAATATCCGCTCATCACAACACCAAACTTAAACTGTTGCTTGTCCCCACGCAACTAGACAAATAAAATAGAATACAAATAAGTCAAGAAGCAATAATATCTCAGAGTTTTTGAGTGAAGCTCAGATTCTAATTAGATGAGCGGGACTAGTAGCTTTTTGCTTCCGAACAGTTTTGGCATCTCACTTTATCCATTGAAGCTCAGAATGATTGACATCTATAGGAACTTAGAATTCAGATAGTGTTATTGATTCTCCTAGTTCAGTATGTTGATTCTTGAACACAGCTACTTTATGAGTCTTTGTTTTCCAGTATTACCACCGGATACATAAATACCACAGACACATAATTGGGTGAACCTTTTCAGATTGTGACTCAGCTTTGCTAAAGTCCCCAATTAGAGGTATCCAGGGTTCTTAAGCACACTCTTCTTTTCGCTTTGGACCTTGACTTTAACCGCTCAGTCTCAAGTTTTCACTTGACACCTTCACGCCACAAGCACATGGTTAGGGACAGCTTGGTTTAGCCGCTTAGGCCAGGATTTGATTCCTTTAGACCCTCCTATCCACTGATGCTCAAAGCCTTGGATCCTTTTTATTACCCTTGCCTTTTGGTTTTAAGGGCTATTGGCTTTTTCTGCTTGCTTTTTCTTTTTCTTTTTCTTTTATTTTCGCCTTTTTTTTCTACAAGCTTTTGTATTCACTGCTTTTTCTTGCTTCAAGAATCATTTTTATGATTTTTCAGATTATCAAATAACATTTCTCCTTTTTCATCATTCTTTCAAGAGCCAACATATTTAACATTCATAAATATCAAATTCAAAAGACATATGCACTGTTCAAGCATTCATTCAGAAGACAAAAAGCATTGCCACCACATGTAAATAATTAGAATTTTTCTTATTAAAAACTCGAAAAGTATTACCTCCTTATTCTAAAGAAAATCTGCTATTTTATTCATGTTTAATGATGATGAGAAAAAATAAATTATAGCTTAATTGGAGATAAAATCAGAATATAGATACTAATTACTACTACTCATATATAACTTCTAAGGTAAACTTCAAATAAGAACAGTTATCACAGAGTTAAGGCTAAGATTAGAACTCAACAACCTTGAATTTGGGAAGTGGATGCCTCTTTAGTCTGTGGAGTGATTGGCCCTTCAAGAGATAGTTTCTGACGCTTTAATTCCTTCAGTTCACGCCCTTGTTCTTCTTCTTCTCTAAGCAATTTGCAGAGCATGCTATTTTGATTTTGCTGTTCTTCCTTCAGTTGATCCACAGCTTCTTGCAACTTGGTGACAGATGCTTCTAGGCGCTCCTAGTATTCAATTTGAGGGATTTCCGGGAGGAACTCCTCTGCTTTTCTCTTGATGGGGTCATCCTGCACTTGTTGTCCTTCCATAGACTTTTTGGTGATTGGTTGCTCAACTGAGATATACTTATCTACTCCCATCTTTATCCCAGCATCTTTGCATAACAGAAAAACTAAGCTTGGATAGGCCAATTTGGCATCTTTGGAGTTCTTGTTTGTAATTTTGTAAAGATCACAAGCAATCAGCTGATGAACTTCTACTTCTTTTTCCAGCATAATACAATGAATCATCACTTCTCTTCTGATGGTGACTTCAGAGCGGTTGCTAGTGGACAGAATAGAGCGCCCAATGAAGTTGATGAGCGGATAATTTATACGCTTTTTGGCATTATTTTTAGTATGTTTTTAGTATATTTTAATTAGTTTTTATTATATTTTTATTAGTTTTTAAATAAAAATCATATTTCTAGACATTACTATGAGTTTGTGTATTTTTCTGTGATTTCAGGTATTTTCTGGCTGAAATTGAGGGACCTGAGCAAAAATCTGATTCAGAGGTTGAAAAAGGACTGCAGATGCTATTGGATTCTGACTTTCCTGCACTCAAAGTGGATTTTCTGGAGCTACAGATACCCAATTGGCGAGCTCTTAATTTCGTTGGAAAGTAGACATCCTGGGCTTTCCAGCAATATATAATAGTCCATACTTTGCCTAAGATTTTATGGCCCAAACAGGCGTTCCAAGTCAGCTCAAGAATTCTGGCGTTTAACTCCAAAACTGGCACAAAAGCTGGAGTTAAATGCCCAAACAGGCACAAAAACTGGCGTTTAACTCCAAGAAAAGTCTCTACACATAGAAGCTTCAATGCTCAGCCCAAGCACACACCAAGTGGGCCTGGAAGAAGATTTCTGCATTAATTACTGATTTCTGTAAACCCTAGGCTACTAGTTCTCTATAAATAGGACCTTATACTATTATATTTTCATCTTTGGACGTTTAGTCCCTAGACCTTGGAGGCTGGCCATTCGGCCATGCTTAAACCATTATCACTTTTGTATTTTCAATGGTGGAGTTTCTACACACCATAGATTAAGGTGTGGAGCTCTGTTGTTCTTCATGAATTAATACAAGTACTATTGTTTTTCTATTCAACTCAAGTCTATTTCTTCACCAAGATATATTCATTCGCACCCAAGAACATGATGAATGTGATGATTATGTGACACTCATCACTATTTTCACCTATGAACGCGTGACTGACAACCACTTCCGTTCTACATGCAAACAAGCTTGAATGTGTATCTCTTGGGTTTCTAATCTCAGATTGGAACCTTCGTGGTATAGGCTAGAATTATTGGCGGCCATTCCTGAGATCCGGAACGTCTAAGCCTTGTCCGTGGTATTCTGAGTAGGATCTGGGAAGGGATGGCTGTGACGAGCTTCAAACTCGCGATTGTTGGGCGTGTGACAGATGCAAAAGGATCAATGGATCCTATTCCAGCATGATCGAGAACCGACAGATGATTAGCCGTGCGGTGACAGCGCATTTGGAACATTTTCACTGAGAGGACAGGAAGTAGCCATTGACAACGGTGATGCCCAACATAAAGCTTGCCATGGAAAGGAGTATGAATGATTGGAAGAAGGCAATAGGAAAGCAGAGGTTCAGGAGGAACAAAGCATCTTCATACGCTTATCTGAAATTCCAACCAAAGAATTACATAAGTATCTATATCTTTATTTTATGTTTTATTCATCTTTTAATTATCAATTCTCCATCACCATCTGAATTCGCCTGACTGAGATTTACAAGGTGACCATAGCTTGCTTCAAGCCGACAGTCTCCGTGGGATCGACCCTTACTCACGTAAGGTATTACTTGGACGACCTAGTGCACTTGCTGGTTAGTAGTGTGGGATTGTGACAAAGTGTGATTCATGTTTAAGAGCTCCAAGTCCTTTGGCGCCATTGTTGATGATCACAATTTCGCATACCAAGTTTTTGGCACCGTTGTCGGGAATTGTTCGAGTTTGGACAACTGACGGTTCATCTTGTTGCTTAGATTAGGTACTTTTCAGAATTTTTACGAATGAATTCTAGAGTTTCAAGGTGATGTTCTTATCATCACAAAAGCTGATTGATTCTCATCAATTTAGCTGCTGAATGTAATGTCCTGCTGAAGCTTGGCTAACCATGTCTAATCTTTTTAGACTGAAGCTTTAGACTAACATTGCATGATTCCTGGAATTCTTATTAAAATTTTTGATTCTCTTTATTTTTTTTTTCCATATAAGTTTCGAAAATCACAAAAAATAAAAAATATTTTATGTTTCTTGTTTGAGTCTAGTATCAATTTTTAAGTTTGGTGTCAATTGCATGACTTTCTTCTTCTTGCATTTTTCGAATTTATACATATTGTTCTTCATTGATCATCAAGTTGTTCTTGATGATTTCATTGCTCTGATCTTTAAATTCTCTTGTTTTGTGTGTTGTTTCTCATATGCATTCTCAATTTGTTAGTGTCTCTTATATGAAAATTTTTAAGTTTGGTGTCCTGCATGTATTGTTTGTTTGATTTGAGTTTCCTAAGATTAGTTGTATTTTGGTTGTTTCTCATCATTGAAAAATTCAAAAAAAAATTTTCAAAACTATGTCTTTTCAAGTCAATAATACAGAGGAATCAAACAGAAAAAGATGGGCGTTCAAAACGCCCAGTGAAGAAGGAAAACTGGCGTTTAAACGCCAGCCAGGGCACCTGGCTGGGTGTTTAACGCCCAAAAGGTAGTATTTTGGGCGTTAAACACCAGAATGGATGCCATTCTGGGCGTTTAACGCCAGAAGGACACTAGAGGGAAGATTTTGTTTTTAATCCAAATTTTTTTCAAATCTTCATAATTTTTCAAAAGCAAATCTTTTTCAAATCATATCTTTTCAATCATATCTCTTCAAAATCAATTTCTTTCCATTTTTTATTTTTTTATTATTTTCGAAAATCCTTGCTATAATTAAAGATTTACTTCAAAATTTTCAAGTTGTTACTTGCCTATTAAGAAAGGATCAAAAGTTTTAATTCTAGAATCATATCTTCTAATTTCTTGTTAGTCAAGCAATCAACTTTAATTTTAAAAACTTTCTTTTTCTAAATTGATTTTCAATCATATCTTTTCAATCACATCTTTTTCAAAATTTACTCTCAATCATATCTTTTTAATTTCTAATTTCAAAATCTTTTTCAAAAATCATTTAATTTCTTTCCCAATCTTAATTTTCGAAAATCTCAATCAAATTTTCAAATTTCTTTTTATTATTTTAAAATCTTTTTAATTTACTTTCAAAAATTCTTCCCCTCTTCTCACATCCTTCTATTTAAAGGACTAACACTCCTCCTCAAGGTACAATTCAAACTCCCTCCTTCTTTATATGTTCGAATTCTCTTCCATCTACCTCCTCCTTCTATTCTTCTTTTCCTCTGACACCTCAAGGAATCTCTATACTGTGACATAGAGGATTCCCTACTTTCTTATTCTCTTCTCTTTCATATGAGCAGGAACAAAGATAAAGGCATACTTGTTCAAGCCGATCCTGAACCTGAAAGGACCTTGAAGAGAAAGCTAAGAGAAGCTAAAGAACATCTCTCTTTAGAGGGCCTAACAGAGCTTTTCAAGGAAGAAGAAACCATGGCAGCCGAAAACAATAATGCCAACAATGCAAGGAAGGTGCTTGGTGACTTTACTGCACCTACTCCCGACTTCTATGGGAGAAGCATCTCAATCCCTGCCATTGGAGTAAACAACTTTGAGCTTAAGCCTCAATTAGTTTCTCTAATGCAACAGAATTGCAAGTTTCATGGACTTCCATTGGAAGATCCTCATCAGTTCTTAGCTAAATTCTTGCAAATCTGTGACACTGTCAAGACCAATGGGGTTAACCCTGAAGTCTACAGACTTATGCTTTTTCCTTTTGCTGTAAGAGACAGAGCTAGGACATGGTTGGATTCACAACCTAAAGAAAGCCTGAACTCTTGGGAAAAGCTAGTCAATGCCTTCTTGGCAAAGTTCTTTCCACCTCAAAAATTGAGCAAGCTTAGAGTGGAAGTCTAAACCTTCAGACAAAAGGAAGGAGAATCCCTCTATGAAGCTTGGGAAAGATACAAGCAATTGATCAGAAGATGTCCTTCTGACATGCTTTCTAAATGGAGCATCATAGGTATTTTCTATGATGGTCTGTCTCAACTATCCAAGATGTCATTGGATAACTCTGTTGGAGGATCTCTTCATCTGAAGAAGACGCTTGCAGAAGCTCAGGAACTCATTGAAATGATTGCAAATAACCAATTCATGTACACCTCTGAAAGGAATCCTATGAATAATGGGACAAATCCGAAGAAATGAGTTCTTGAAATTGACACTCTGAATGCCATATTAGCTCAGAATAAAATATTGACTTAACAAGTCAATATGATTTCTCAGAGTTTGTCTGGAATGCAAGCAGCAACAGGTAGTACTAAGGAAGCTTCCTCTGAAGAAGAAGCTTATGATTTGAGAACCCAGCAATGGAAGAGGTGAATTACATAGGAGAACCCTATGGAAACACCTATAATCCTTCATGGAAAAATCATCCAAATCTCTCATGGAAGGATCAACAGAGACCTCAACAAGGTTTCAACAACAATAATGGTGGAAAAAACAGGTTTAGCAATGGCAAGCCTTTTCCATCATCTTCTCAGCAACAAACAGAGAATTCTAAGCAAAGCCACTCTGACATAGCAACCATTGTCTCTGATCTAATCAAAACCACTCAAAGTTTCATGACTGAAATAAGGTCCTCCATTAGAAATTTGGAGGCACAAGTGGGTCAACTGAGTAAGAAAATTACTGAACTCCCTCCTAGTACTCTCCCAAGCAACACAAAAGAGAATCCAAAAAGAGAGTGCAAGGCCATAACCACAACCCACACGGCCAAACCTAGAGAGGAGAAAGAGGCAGTGATCTCACTTGAGGAAGACCTCAATGGACGTCCACTAACCTCCATGGAATTCCCTAATGAGGAACCATGGGAATCTGAGACTCACACTGAGACCATAGAGATTCCAGTGAATTTACTTTTGCCATTCATGAGCTCTGATGAGTATTCCTCCTCTGAAGATGATGAAGATGTTACTGAAGAACAAATTGCTAAGTACCTTGGAGCAATCATGAAGCTAAATGCCAAGTTATTTAGTAATGAGACTTGGGAGGATGAACCTCCATTGCTCATCAAAGAACTGGATGACTTGACTAGGCAGAGATTACCTCTGAAGAGACAAGATCCTGGAAAGTTCTCAATCCCTTGTACCATAGGCACCATGACCTTTGAGAAGGCTCTGTGTGACCTGGGGTCAAGTATAAATCTTATGCCTCTCTCTGTAATGGAGAAGCTAGGGATCATTGAGGTACAAGCTAAAAGAATCTCACTGGAGATGGCAGATAATTCAAAGAAACAAGCTTATGGACTTGTAGAGGATGTCTTGGTAAAGGTTGAAGACCATTACATCCCTACTGATTTCATAATCCTAGAGACTGGGAAGTGTATGGATGAATCCATCATCCTTGGCAGACCCTTCCTAGCCATAGCAAAAGCTGTGATTGATGTTGACAGAGGAAAATTGATCATTCAAGTGAATGAAGACTCCCTTGTGTTTAAAGCTCAAGGATATTCCTCTGTCACCCTGGAGAGGAAGCATGAAGAGCTTCTCTCAATACAGAGTCAAACAGAGCCCCCACAATCAACCTCTAAGTTTGGTGTTGGGAGGTTCCAACATTGCTCTGAACATCTGTGAGGCTCCATGAGAGCCACTGTCAAGCTATTGACATTAAAGAAGCGCTTGTTGGGAGGCAATCCAATTTTTACTTATCTATGTTAAATTTCTATTTTCTTTTGTTATTTTATGTTTTTTGTAGGTTGATGATCATGTGAAGCCACAAAAACAATTGAAAAAGCAAAAACAGAAGGAAAAACAGAATAAAAAATAGAACACCCTGGAGGAGAAACTTACTGGCATTTAAACGCCAGTAAGGGTAGCAGAATGGGCGTTAAATGCCCAGTCTGGCACCATTCTGGGTGTTTAACGCCAGAAATGGGCACCAGACTGGCGTTTAACGCCAGAAATGGGCACCAGACTGGCGTTTAACGCCAGGAATGGGCAAGAAGCTGGCGTTAAACGCCAGAAATGGGCAGCAGCCTGGCGTTTAACGCCAGGATTGGCAGCAAGGGGCGTTTTGCACGCCACATGGTGCAGGGATGAGAAATCCTTGACACCTCAGGATCTGTAGACCCCACAGGATCCCCACCTACCCCACCTCTCTCTCTCTTCTTCACCCATTCACCAATCACCTCAATACCTCTTCCCCAAAAACCCCTCACCTATCAAATCCCACCATTCTCTTCACCACTCACATCCATCATAAAACTTTACCTACCTCCCCATTCAAATTCAAACCACTTTCCCACCCAAACCCACCCATAATGGCCGAACCACACACCCCTCTCCACTCCTATATAAACCCATCTTCACTCCTTCATTTTCACACAACATACACACAACCTATCCCCCTTGGCCGAAACACAAAGCCCACTCCATCTCCTCTATTTCTTCTTCTTCTACTCTCTTCTTTCTTCTTTTGCTCGAGGACGAGCAACCTTCTAAGTTTGGTGTGGTAAAAGCTAAAGCTTTTTTGTTTTTCCATAACCATTAATGGAACCAAAGGCCGAAGAAACCTCTAGAAAGAGGAAAGGGAAGGCAAAAGCTTCCACCTCCGAGTCATGGGAGATGGAGAGATTCCTCTCAAGGGTGCATCAAGACCACTTCTATGAAGTTGTGGCCAAGAAGAAGGTGATCCCCGAGGTCCCTTTTAAGCTCAAAAAGGGCGAATATCCGGAGATCCGACATGAGATTTGAAGAAGAGGTTGAGAAGTTCTCACCAACCCCATTCAACAAGTCAGAATCTTAATGGTTCAAGAATTCTATGCCAATGCATGGATCACCAAGAACCATGATCAAAGTGTGAACCCAGACTCTAAGAATTGGCTTACAATGGTCCGATGGAAATACTTAGACTTTAGTCCAGAAAATGTAAGGTTGGCATTCAATTTTCCTATGATGCAAGGAGATGCACACCCATACACTAGAAGGGTCAACTTTGATCAAAGGTTGGACCAAGTCCTCATGGACATCTGTGAAGAGGGCACTCAATGGAAGAGTGATTCAAGAGGAAAGCCGGTTCAACTATGAAGGCATGACCTCAAGCCCGTGGCTAGGGGATGGTTGGAGTTCATCCAACGCTCAATCATTCCTACTAGCAACCAATCTAAAGTTACTATAGACCGGGCTATCATGATTCATAGCATCATGATTAGAGAGGAAGTAGAAGTTCATGAGGTTATATCCCAAGAACTTTACAAGGTAGCGGACAAGTCCTCTACTGTGGCAAGGTTAGCCTTTCCTCATCTCATTTGTCACCTCTGCAATTCAGTTGGAATTGACATAGAGGAAGACATCTTCATTAATGAGGACAAGCCCATCACTAAGAAAAGGATGGAGCAAACAAGAGATCCCACTCATGGACAAGAGCATGAGAAAATTCCTCATCATGAAATCCCTGAGATGCCTCAAGGGATGCATTTTCCTCCACAAAACTATTGGGAGCAAATCAACACCTCCCTAGGAGAATTAAGTTCCAACATGGGACAACTAAGGGTGGATCACCAAGAGCATTCCATCCTCCTCCATGAAATTAGAGAAGACCAAAGAACCATGAGAGAGGAACAACAAAGGCAAGGAAGAGACATTGAGGAGCTCAAGCACTCCATAAGATCTTCAAGAGGAAGAACAAGCCGCCATCACTAAGGCGGACCCGTTCTTTAATTTCCTTGTTCTTTAGTTTATATTTTTCGAAAATTGTGCCTTATGTTATTTATGTTTGTGTCTTTATTACATGATCATTAGTATCTAAGTATCTATGCCTTAAAGCTATGAAAATGAATCCATCACCCTTCTTAAATGAAAAATGTTTTTAATTGAAAAAGAAAAAGAAGTGCATGAATTTCAAATTTTAAAACAGTTTAATTATTTTGATGTGGTGGCAATACTATTGTTCTTCTGAATAAATGCTTGAACAATGCATATTTTTGAATTTGATTGTTTATGAATGTTAAAATTGTTGGCTCTTGAAAGAATGATGGGAAAAGGAGAAATGTTATCTGATGATCTGAAAAATCATAAAATTGATTCTTGAAGCAAGAAAATGCAGTGAAAAGCTTGCAGAAAAAAAAAGAAAAAAAAAAGAGAAAAGAAAAAGAAAGAAAAAGAAAAGCAAGCAGAAAAAGCCAATACCCCTTTAAACCAAAGGCAAGGGTGATAAAAAGGATCCAAGGCTTTGAGCATCAGTAGATAGGAGGGCCCACAGGAATAAAATCCTAGCCTAAGCGGCTAAACCAAGCTGTCCCTAACCATGTGCTTGTGGCGTGAAGGTGTCAAGTGAAAACTTGAGAGTGAGTGGTTAAAGTCGAGGTCCAAAGCAAAAAGAAGAGTGTGCTTAAGAACCCTGGACACCTCTAATTGGGGACTCTAGCAAAGCTGAGTCACAATCTGAAAAGGTTCACCCAGTTATGTGTCTGTGGCATTTATGTATCCGGTGGTAATACTGGAAAACAAAGTGCTTAGGGCCACGGCCAAGACTCATAAAGTAGCTGTGTTCAAGAATCAACAAACTTAACTAGGAGAATCAATAAGACTATCTAGATTCTGAGTTCCTATAGATGCCAATCATTCTGAACTTCAAGGAATAAAGTGAGATGCCAAAACTGTTCAGAAGCAAAAAGCTAAAAGCGCCGCTCATCTAATTAATACTAATCTTCATAGATGTTTTTGGAATTCATTGTATATTCTCTTATTTTTATCTTATTTGATTTTCAGTTGCTTGGGGACAAGCAACAATTTAAGTTTGGTGTTGTGATGAGCGGATAATTTATATGCTTTTTGGCATTGTTTTTAGTATATTTTTAGTATATTTTAATTAGTTTTTATTATATTTTTATTATTTTTTAAATAAAAATCATATTTCTGGACTTTACTATGAGTTTGTGTATTTTTCTGTGATTTCAGGTATTTTCTGGCTGAAATTGAGGGACCTGAGCAAAAATCTGATTCAGAGGCTGAAAAAGGACTGCAGATACAGTTGGATTCTGACCTCCCTGCACTCAAAGTGGATTTTCTGGAGCTACAGAAGCCCAATTGGCGCGCTTTCAATTGCGTTGGAAAGTAGAAATCCTGGGCTTTCCAGAAATATATAATATTTCATACTTTGCTCAAGATTTGATGGCCCAAACAGGCGTTCCAAGTCAGCACAAGAATTCTGGCATTTAACTCCAAAACTGGCACAAAAGCTGGAGTTAAATGCCCAAAATGGCACAAAAGCTGGCGTTTAACTCCAAGAAAAGTCTCTACACATGGAAGCTTCAATGCTCAGCCCAAACACACACCAAGTGGGCCTGGAAGAAGATCTCTGCATTAATTACTGATTTCTGTAAACCCTAGGCTACTAGTTCTCTATAAATAGGACCTTATACTATTGTATTTTCATCTTTGGACGTTTAGTCCCTAGACCTTGGAGGCTGGCCATTCGGCCATGCTTACACCATTATCACTTTTGTATTTTCAATGGTGGAGTTTCTACACACCATAGATTAAGGTGTGGAGCTCTGTTGTTCTTCATGAATTAATACAAGTACTATTGTTTTTCTATTCAACTCAAGTCTATTTCTTCTCCAAGATATTCATTCGCACCTAAGAACATGATGAATGTGATGATTATGTGACACTCATCACTATTCTCACCTATGAACGCGTGACTGACAACCACTTCTGTTCTACATGCAAACAAGCTTGAATGTGTATCTCTTGTGTTTCTAATCTCAGATTGGAACCTTCGTGGTATAGGCTACAATTATTGGCGGCCATTCCTGAGATCCGGAACATCTAAACCTTGTCTGTGGTATTCTGAGTAGGATCTGGGAAGGGATGGCTGTGACGAGCTTCAAACTCACGATTGTTGGGCGTGTGACAGACGCAAAAGGATCAATGGATCCTATTCCAGCATGATCGAGAACCGACAGATGATTAGCCGTGCGGTGACAGCGCATTTGGAACGTTTTCACTGAGAGGACGGGAAGTAGCCATTGACAACGGTGATGCCCAACATAAAGCTTGCCATGGAAAGGAGTATGAATGATTGGATGCAATAGGAAAGCAGAGGTTCAGGAGGAACAAAGCATCTTCATACGCTTATCTGAAATTCCAACCAAAGAATTACATAAGTATCTCTATCTTTATTTTATGTTTTATTCATCTTTTAATTATCAATTCTCCATCATCATTTGAATTCGCCTGACTGAGATTTACAAGGTGACCATAGCTTGCTTCAAGCCGACAGTCTCCGTGGGATCGACCCTTACTCACGTAAGGTATTACTTGGACGACCCAGTGCACTTGCTGGTTAGTAGTGCGGGATTGTGACAAAGTGTGATTCACATTTAAGAGCTCCAAGTCCTTTGGCGCCATTGTTGATGATCACAATTTCGCATACCAGAAGTCCAGCCAGCTTCTGGCGACTGGTTTGAGATCTCCTCTCTTGAGTTGGTTCGGGGCACCCTTTGTGTTGGTTGTCCACTTGGCTCCAGGGAGGCATATGTCCTCTAGGATTTTATCCAAGCCCAGGTTTGATCTCATCATTCTCCTATTGAAGGAGTCAGGGTCATCTTGCAGTTGAGGCAGCTTGAGGATCTCCCTTATTTTGTCAGAGTGGGTGTGAACAATCTTCCCTCTGACCGGAGTACTATAGTCATAGAATACGGTTCCAGCTATTCTCTGCCTGTCCGTCTGCCACAGATTAGCGTAGAATTCCTGAACCATGTTTCTTCCCACCTTTGTTTCAGGATTAGCTAAGACTTCCCAGCTCCTGTTTCGGATTTGCTCTTGAATCTCCGGATATTCATCTTCTTTCAGATCAAATTTAACTTCCGGGATCACTGACCTTAGACTCATTATTTTGTATAAATGGTCTGAATGTTCTTTGGTTATGAACTTCCCTTGATTCCAAAGTGGTTTTGGAATATTCTCTTTCTTGCCTCTTGGGTCGGTTTGTTTTCCCTTAGGAGCCATGATCTTAGTGGGTGTTGGTTTAGTGATCACGGATAAACACACCAAACTTAGAGGTTTGCTTGTCCTCAAGCAAAAGAAAAGAAAGGAGAGGGAAAGAGGGAAAGTGATAAACCCATATTTCATGAGTTCTTTTGTTCTTAATTTGAGTGATTTACACAATCCTTCACCTGCTTATTCACATTAATTGCATGGTTTTACTTTCCCTTCCTTATTATGTCATATTGTGAAAAACATGTTTCCTAAGCTTTAAAAATTAATTATTTTAATTACCTTTATTTCCATTCGATGCCGTGATTAATGTGTTGAGTAGTTTCAGATTTTCTAAGGCAGAATGACTTAAAGGATGGAAAAGGAAACATATAAAATGGAAGGAGAAAGCAAAACAGAGCTTTAAGGAAACTGGTATCCACGCGATCGCATGGATGACGCGATCGCGTGCCAGAAGCGAAGATGTAGCGACGCGGCCGCATGACTGACGCGACCGCGCGACATAAGCAGCATGCATATGACGTGGTCGCATGACTGACGCGACCGCGTGGCAAGGAAAAGCTCTGAATGACACGACCGCGTGACCCACGCGGACGCGTGACAGAGGCCACATATCAGAATTTACAGAATGCGCCTCCAGCGATTTCTAAAGCCCTTTTTGGCCCAGATCCAAGTACAGACAGCATAGACCAGAGGTTATAAAGTGTGGGAATGCACCCATTCAAAGGGAGCTCGCATATTTTACTTTTCAATGATTTAGATTTAGTTGAGAGGGAGATCTTCTCCTCTCTCTCTTTTAGGATTAGGATTTAGGATTTCTTCTTGCTTTAAGAGTGACTCTCAATCCAGGTTTTACGTTCCTTTGTTTTAGCTTCCTTTTACTTTTATTTATTCCAGCACTTGAATTGATCAGTGAATTTATGAATTTCATCCATGTTATAGATTGTTATCTGAATTAATAATATTTGAGGTATTTTCAGTTTATGATTGTTCTCTTTGATTTACGTTACCATTGCTTCCCATCTAAGGATATTTTTATTATTCCAGCAATTTTACTTTTTCCCCTTTTGGTCCTGGTTAAGAATTCAGTAACTCAACAGTTATTAAACTCAACATAATTGATAATCGTTATCTTGCTAATTGAGTTAAACTTAAGTAATCCCAACCTTTTCTTAGGAAATAAATAGGATTCAAAGGTCAATTTAATTAGTCCCTTGACTTCCGTTGCCCTAGTACAGGTTGATCAAGTGGAGTTTAGATTCAACTTTCATTATAGTTGAGAGAGATAACTGCGTTGGACCTCCAATTTCTATTACCTTGCCAAAAGTCTGTTTTACAGTATTTATTTACTTTAATTGCCATTTACCTTACTTGTCATTCAAATTACTTGCCTCTCATCTTCTAAACCCCGATTACAACCCTTATAGCCAATAATAAGAACATACTTCCTCGCAGTTCCTTGAGACGACGACCTGAGATTTGAATACTCGGTTAACAATTTTTAAAAGGGGTTTGTTACTTGTGACAACCAAAACGTTTGTATGAAATGAATTTTGAAGGTTTAGAAACTATACTTGCAACGAGAATTTATCCACAATTTTCTAGACCACGCAAAAGTTCCTCTCATCAAAATGGCGCCGTTGCCGGGGAACTGCTAACATGTGCCTTATTATTGGTTATTGTAAATATTTTTCTTTTGCTTGTTTATTTATTTTTGTTTTTCCTTTTTATCTTTATTTGCTACTATGAACTCTCACCCCTCTCGCTTTGAGTTTGGTTCTAATATTGTTAAGGGAAATAGAAGTTACAGCAGGAATGTGTACCAAGGTCAGACCAATCAAGGATGGATGAAACCAAGAGGATCTAATCAACCCTTTTGGCAGCAACACCCTCCGAGATATCTTGGACAAAGACCATTCTACAGTGCATACTCAGCTGAAAGACATGGTGGACAACCTTGTAACTACCAACAAGCCCCACCCCGTGCATGTAAACCATCCTTTCAACATAACCTCGAACCACCACACTCACAAGCTTCTCTTCACCATTCGCCACCATATGATCCTTCCTTACCCCAATACCAATCAGATCGCTCCCAATCACCACCACTTTCCTTTGTATCATGTCCAAGTCCAGCAACCCAAGAAGCGGAGGATCGCCTAAGGGAAACAGTAATTAAATTTCAAACAACCATTCAACAACTGGAGCAAGCAATGATTCAATGGTCTTCTAGGCGCTCAAATACACAAGGATTAGCCACAGCCCCATGTGGATAGCTCAATGAAGAGCAGAGCATTAAGGAATTGCCAGAAACTCCAGTGGACAAGACAGAGCATGAATTTGTACTAGAACAATTAGAAGAAGCTGTCATTGTTCAAGAAGAAGTGTTGGTTGAAGACCTGGGAGATGCTGAACTTTCATGGGAATCCAGAATTGAGGAAAACTCCGTCCAGGATGCTACAGTTGATGCTAAGGAGGATACTGTACAGTCTCCAAGGCAAGTCGTTTATGAAGAATCAGACGGAATAATCCAAGAAGCAAATTCCCTTGATGATGATAGTCTCAAGTCTAGCTCTCTTGGTGATGAACTTGCATCCACAAGTGAATTCTCTGAGATCGAAGAATCTTCCCCAAGTGAATATGAAGATGATGCGGAGGTCGATTTCTCTCAACCTCCAATCTATGACTCAAATGATGAGGAAGACACAGAAGACTTTGACCAGGACACAGATACAATTGAAGATCTTTGCAAAGAAGTGGAGGAATTCATAGAAGAGCACAAGGAAATGGAACTTGCAGAACCACCAAAAACACCTATCCCAAGGCCATTACCACCTAATACAAGCTTCAAGTGGGTACAATCCTTAACTTATAACTTTACTTATTCGCTTGAATATGGTTTGCTTGAAACAGATGGCCAGCTTAGAGCTCTCTGCGGCTTTAAGAGTAAGAGGGAAATGGCTCGTACTCAGAGCTGGTGCACAAGGTTCAATAAGGTTCCACGCTTCACCTCGAAGTACACGGATTGGTATCACGCTCAATTGCCTGGATCACGGAGAACGTTTGGTCACCACAGTGAGATTCTACCTTTTAAACCGCCCGGATGGAGACATGTAGATCAAGACGGAAGCGGATTTAAAAGCAAGGCTTGGAATCCTGGACTCTATCCTGACATTCGTCGTCCCGGGAGCCTAACAATACATTTGAAGCTGTTTAGAAGCTTTGCGTGCCTAGTTTGGGACCCCGGAGGCTATTGGCATTCCAAGCACTGGTGGAGATTTTTGGACGAATTTAAACATAAGCCACCATAACAGGATACTCCTCCAATGTCCAACTTAAGGACTTTAACTAAAAGTGCTAGGTAAGAGACAACCCACCATGGTATGGTCGCTTTTTTTTCAATTTATTTCTTGTTAATTGCTTTCATTTTTTTCCTTTTTCATTTTAATTTATTAAAACCTGGAATCATGCATAGCATTCATGTTAATCATTGCATTTTGCATTTTTCATGCATATATATATATAAAAAAAGGGTGCACGACGCGACCGCATGCCCCATGCGATCGCGTCATATTGCGAGAAACACCACCCACGCGACCGCGTAACCCACCCGGCCGCGTGATATATATATCGGCGTAAGGATCCAACGAACAGAAAGTTAGGCTGGAATCGTGCGGCCCTTGTGCGTTTCGCACAAATTGGCCCACGCGATCGCATGCCCCATACGATCGCGTCACTTGCACAATACCAATCCCACGTGACCGCGTGAGCGACGCGATCGCGTCGCATGGATTGCACATCACCCCAAAAGGAGACAGAGAGTTGCGCTAAAACGGCGCTGGAGTCGTGCATTTAGCACGAATTCCGGCGACGCGATCGCGCGACCCACGCGATCGCGTCACCCTACTTTCCCCCCTCTAATGCGATCACGCGCCCTACGCGATCGCGTCACTCCCATTTTCACCCCAACCACGCGACCGCATGCCCCACGCGGCCGCGTGGATTCGAAAGTATAACCCCCTCAGCCACGCGAACCCTATCAGTCGCGCAGCCCCCACCCCCAACCCTCTTCTCCCTCTCTGCTTCCTCTCCCTCCAACCACCACCCAGCCGGCACTGCGTCACCACCCAGACGCCGCCGCCACGCCGGACACCGCCGCCGCAACCCCCTCCCCTCCCTTCTTCTCCCTTCTTCCTCTCTCCTCCCCTCTCCACCACTGTCCTCCGCGACCACCGCCCCCCACCGCCGGCCACCTAGCCGCGCTTCCCCCCTCTCTCCGCCACCCACCTGCAAACACCCCTTCTTCTATCACTAACCCTAAACCCTCTATCCGCCACTGCCCCCCCTCAGCCGCCACCGTGACACCGTGCCCCGCCACCGCACCGGACGCCGCCGCAGCCACCTTCTTCCCCGTTCTACCCCTCCCGCCTACCAGGTTCCGCAAAACGTAACCCCCTTTTATCCGTTCGTCATTTTTCTATAATTTTTTTCTGTTTCTATTCATCATTAGGATAGATAGATATGCATGCTGTAGTGGATTTTTAGGTTGTTAGGTAGCTTAGGTTGTGGTTAGTGGATCTAGGTCTGTTTACTTGCACTGTTCCTGTTTATGTTTTATCACAACTGCAATTCTGCTGTTCCTGTGACCTCATTCATATGCTATGATTTCTTGCAATTGCTGCTTGTTACTCCAAATTTTCCTGTTTCTATACATTACTGGTAACTGCAGCAAGTTTTTAATTCATATGAACTGCTATGATTGCTGTTTATTTTCCGGGACAATCCAATTTTAGCCGGAATGCTGCCCAAATTTTTTTAAAAATTGTTTTCATTCATGTTTTGGTTTGGCATTTCTGAACTCTGTTTTACTCTGCTTTACCCAAACCATTTCATGAATGCTATGGCAGACTTTCTTATCCTTTTTGATTTCCTGGTTCATAAATTGCATTTGTGATTCACTGATTCCAATTTTTGCTTTCTTTATTTCTATTCGAATCAGCATCACCCTGTTTTCCTTGTTCGATTATGAGTACTTCTATTCTTACCTGTGAATCCTTGTTATATGGAATTTTTCTATGCCACTTACTTTAACCCGCACTTTACTAACTCACTAATTTTATTTACTAATTTCTTTTTCAAATTCTAACCATACTAACCCTTTTAATCTCTTTTCTGATTATTTTCACTTTCCTCTAACTTTCTAACCATGGCATATTGATTATTTTTCCATTTAACATAAATTCAATCACATTTCATTTACTCATTTTCCTTATTCTAATTCTCCCTTGACGCTTTGAGTTTCCTTTGTTTAATTGCCTATTTGCTTTCCTATTTTATCCATATCCTGGTTCACTATTTTTCAAGATGTCTGCCTCACAGAGGAAAGGAAAAGGCAAGGCTACTGGCAAGCGCAAGAGAGGAGACTCCTCCCAGTCCATCATTGCTCTAATGCACGATTCTTCATGGCGGGAGAAGAACTTCACACAGCAGGAAAAAGCTGACCAGCTGCTCCTTGCAAATGATCCTATAAAATTTGCAAACCGGTACTGTGAGCTAAAGTACCCGGCTTTTGCAAACTCCAAAAATCTATACCTGGAACGAACTCTGAAGATTCCAGAAGCACTCCAGCAGTACACCACTGAGCAAATCAAGCAAAGGGCCTGGTTCTTTCTGGAAAGAACACTGACAGAGGTCAATTCATTTTGGGCACGGGAATTCTACTGGAACTACTATCTCACTACCTTAGATGCAGTCTGGTCACTGAGGAAGCCTTAGAGGACATTCTCCAGCTCCCAGCCAAGTCCGATCAGCCTGATGGTTATTCAAAGGCTGAGGAGGACATGCGTCAGATGCAGTTTGATTGGGATGCCGTGAAGGCATGGATAGCTCTCGACCCGATAGTCCCTTGGGAGATGGGTCAGGACACTACCATGCCTAGAGGGATCAAGAGAGCATACTTAAACGATGAGGCTCGGTTATGGCATCAGATCTTGAGTAATTATGTGATGCCGAGTACTCACGAGACGGAGATCCCGGCTGCTATGATCACCCTCCTTTGGTGTGTGCTGGAGGGTAAGGACCTTTATCTGCCACGTTTCATTCGGCACTATATGGCCAGGGTCCACGTCTGAGGCACCCTCCCTTTTCCGTATCTGGTTACACAGCTTGGCCATCGAGCTGACGTGCCATGGGAGGATGCCGATGAGAGACCACCAGCGGCGGATTGCAGGAAGATCATTCCGCACAGCCGAAACTTCTTAGCCCTGGGCCACAGACCACCACCATTCACTGCTACTGATGCGACAGCCCCACCGTCTGCTGGACCCTCTTCCTCCACTGCTGCACCACCTACCCCTGCTACCACCACTGCACCTCCACCTGCCACAGAGCCCGTATATCATCTGGTGCACCGCTTGTTCCGACGACTTGACCAGATGGAGCGTCGCAACAAGCGGTGCTATGAGCACCTCAATCTGATGATACGATCCGGTGACATCCCCTCTGAGCCCGACACACCATCCGAGGCATCTGAGGAGGAGGCGGATGCGCCCGAGGCAGAGACCCTTCCCCAAGAGGCAGCACCAGCCGCACCACAGGCAGCGGTCCCACATCAGATTGAGGCTGCGGATCTCGAGATCCCGATCCAGTCAGCACATCCTCCACAGCAGCCAGACCCTCAGCCCACCACCACCACTGAGACTCCAACTACCATCCCTCCCAGTGATGACACTCCTTCACACCCAGCTTGATTGAGCATCGGGGACGATGCTTCCTTTTAAGTGTGGGGAGGTCGCCATCTCTGGCGTTTATTTTGGTGAACCACTACATCTTTTTTCTTTTATTTTGGATATTTTTCTGTATTTTTCTCTTTTTCTTTTACTGTTATTTTCTAAGTACTTATACATTGCTCTTATGTATTTTTACTGTATTTTCTGCATTTTGCATCTTTAGTTCATATTTTAGCCATTTAGTTTATTTTAGTTATTTAGTTTAGTTTGCAATTCTGATTTATTAGTGGATTAATTAGTATAGTTTACCCTTTTTTTAGCATAAGATAGTATAATTTAAATTGAAAAATATAAAAAGGAAGTAAGCTAGAAACTTGAACATATCAGATTTAAATCCATAAACCTTGTATATAGCATTACATGATGTAGTTAAGCTGACAAGATTTCATCAAGGAGGAACATTAAAACTTTAAAAGCTACCCTAAATAATTTTTTTATGAGAATAATGGAAATTTTTAACTAAACCTGCATACAATATATAAATGATATATGATGCTTGAGTTAGAGAACACACAGCCTGTGAGTCTTGAGCTTAAATTGTATGGTTGCATTCAAACCATAATTTCATTTCTGTGTGTTTCATTTCTTTTTATTCTGATGTTCTTTCCTTTGCTTTAATCTATATGTCCAATTATAGAATATAGAATAGATACATACTGATGACATGTCACCATGTCATGTTTTTCTATGCTTTTTCCTTTGTTTTCAATAGGTTTTATGCACTTTCTTGAGCCATAAGCAACCCAATTGGGTAGATTTCCATGTTTCCTTTGATTCAATCAACCATGGATGAATTAATGCAATTTCATGAGATTTTATGCTATAATTGTCATATATTATGAAAGAATAACAAACTCATGATTCTGAGCATAGCTTTGATGTGTTTGGTTGATTGATGATAGGTGAAAAGAGTTTTGAAGAAGGTTGAAGGAAGAAGGAATGGCTAGGAGCAAGAGAGAACAAAAAGTTTGAGCCAAAGTTTGCCTCAAACTTTAGCTCAAACTTTTGGAAGAGTTGAAAACACCCTAGAGAAAAAAAGCTT